>NC_060120.1:264227328-264530359 GCF_021461395.2 Schistocerca americana
GTGGTGGTTCTTCTGTTTTCAGCTATGGCTGTCCTCAGCCAATTGAAAAGTATGAAAGTCACACGACACGAAAGCAGCGCATTTGCTGCATGAAATACGAAACTGCCAAGACGCCTAAGTGATAGTTTCATACTTTCTGCGATATGATTAGCGCTCTCGCACCTCATTTGTGTTTATATGGACATACCTATACAGTAGACATTCAAGATGATAAAATGTCTAGGTTTATTAGATTACAAAACACAAACTGTTTCACTGTTTCGAAACAGCATATCGAAACATTACATTGTACTGTTTCATTTGTTTCGAAACAGTTACGTGTTTCAGTTTGCCCATCTCTAATTCTGATAGTGCGTGTTTACGGCCTGTCGCCACTCGCGGCATGGCTTGCTTCTGTGCGCGCTACCGCCGCTTACAATAAAAAAAAAAAAAAAAAAAAATAAAATAAAATAAAAATAAAAAAAAGAGAGAGAGAGAGGAATCGATCATTAGCGAAACAATGGCAAGAGACTGCTATTTGTTGTTACTTACACTGCTGCTTTCTTTGATAATGACCAACAAGAACCAAATAATAGACTGCGTATGATAGAACATGTTCGGAACGGGAGTTAGGCGAAAATTTTTCTCCGTTTGAAAATCTTTGCGGCCGCTTCTTTAGTACATCAAATTCTGCACAGAAATTAGAGTCATCTTAGATTTAAAAATCTAGTCAGTTGCCTTGCTTCATTTCTGACTGTATCACTATTAGGCATAGGAATAATACGAATATAAACATGACACGATACGTATATTCTTCCGCGTTTGCTGTTGTCTCACTCTAGTTTCGTAGTTTATTAGGCAGACAAGATGAGATAGCAGCAAACACGAAAGAATACATGGCAAAATGTTTATATTCGTATTATTCTTATGGTGAAGAGAATACTGCATGTGATTCACATTTCATCAGGTTCCTATTAGCAACCATCTCTTCTCACAGGTAGGAAAAAATTCAGAACGTAGAGTTGGTCATATTGACAAACATCCCAAACAGTTTTGCCAGTCGGATTTTCGTAGTACTTTGAAATTCTGCTACATTCGAAGATGAACAATACGGAATTTGTATTTACTTCGTTGGATAATGTATGAAAATGCAGTGGTCGAAACTCGGGGCGGAGAAAAACTGCTCGTCTTCCACCTTTTTCTTTAATTTATTTTCTGACGCAGAGGTTTTGGCGCCAGTATTTACGTTTGTGCCTACAAAGCATGCCTGTGTAGCGCTACATATATTCGAAGGCAGAAGTTAGTTGTCGCGGCACCTACCAACATTTTTCAGAACTTCCGCTTGCTTTGCACTCGGTTCTAAGCCGCAGGCGGTTTTTTGGATTACAAAAACCGGAAAAAAGTGCGGCTTAGATTTGAGTAAATACGGTTGTAGAAACATTCAATGATTAACTGAAGTTCACCTAGGTTGGTCACTTGTGTCCAGTTAACTTCATGGTCAGACTCAATTTTGACCTCAACAGACACAATATTCTGTCAACTGCTATGAAAAGTCCCCTGCCTAGGAACTCATATATGTCTTTGGGATATACATTCCATGCCTCATTAAGTATTTCAGAGCACTTTACGTTGGGTTTCATTCAGTTCTCATTTCTGAGAATTATTACAGTGTGATAATTTTCCTGGAGGACAGTAAACTCAGGAACTTTATTATAAATGCACTGGCACTTTACTGTTAAAATTTTGACATCTGAAGTGTCTTTACTTTGTATGTATCAACTGAAAACATAAAAGTCTGTAAATGAAACTGCAATCATGTTATAGCACTTTATTTGTAAAGGTCCATCTCTAACACTTAAATTTGACTTTGTAGGTGATCTGATTTCTGTCTTTGCATATTGACTGGCTAGCATTCATCTGGGAACCTCAAATCACTGACTAGAAAAACAGGTGAAACAACAAACAAAGCGGTAACAATAAAAGTATAGTTAACGGTATCACTAAAATGTTAAGTCCTGGGTTCACAACACTGGCTAGCATAATGCTCATATTAATGGAAAGTAGAACATGTGGCCTAACAAACTATACTGCACATATGCTTGCACAGTCCTCTATTGTATCTCCTCAGAACTGGGTTAAGTCCAAGTCTTCATCTGGCCTAAGAAAATTCACCCTCAAATCCTTATGGCAATCCAGATGTCCTGTCATCACACTTGCCAACACCATACAAGGAGGAGAGAAAAACAGTTATGCTCCCACCCCATTGATTCCACAATGCTCTATGTCGCAGCTGTCAGTGTCTATACCAAATTCGGTCTGCCCCTTCTGACTGGTTGTCAGAAGCCATCTCTGTCACTAGTTGTAATGGGATGTCACAATAAGTGGTGCAGTCAGGCACCTCCCTATTAATAGAGATGAGGTTGTGTGCTGGTTAGCAAAGTGGCAGGTTCATTTAGAGACAGGAGGATGTTCAGCAGCAAGTCATAAAATTATCTTTTATAGGCATATATTTATTCTGACTGAAAGATACATTTTAGTGTTGCCACGTAGCAGTCAGCATCCCAAAGGTGCAGGCTGCTCTATGTTGGGGAAATATGCTCAGCTCAGCAAGCAACCTCATGTAATAGCCAGTGCACAGCACCTCCCTGCTTAAGATGTAGCAGCCCAGGTGAGGTTATGTAGTAAGCACTCTGGCTGAGCACCACTGCATCACCTTCCCAGGCAGGCAGGTAGCACACCACAACTGACGAACTTCACAGTAGTCAGTCACACTGTGTAGCTGCATGACTCAGTGTGGAAAGCAGTCAAGCCCGTAGAGTTGAACCAAGGACCCTAGTATAGGCAGGAGCAACAGTCGCCTGCAGTAGTACAAATTACCCGCAAAGGCAGACAGCAGTTTGGCATCTAATAGGCTCAGGCGTAAACTGTGGATCTCCAGGTAGGCACTCTGATGGTGGTGGAGGTCAACTAGCAGATGGCCCCTCCAGCTGGAAGGCAGCAATTGGACTTCTTGTAGCATCAGGCCTAGGGGAGTATATAACTGGCAGCAGGCAGTGACAGATTCTGTAAGTTTGAAACAGGTAATATGTAATGGCAGTTCAGTCCACCACAGTTTTGCCAAACCATCAGTTCTCATCATGTAGAACAAGGGAGTAGGCCAGTGCCAGGCCTGGATTATGTTAAAATCCAGGTCACCATGCTACCACCTGGGCAGTGATTATTGTTGGGCTGTAAAAGTCTGCTTGCAGGATCAGAAAAATGCAGCCTGCTAGCTTTTGACCTCTTCTTTTTGCTATGGCTTCTTGGACCAGCTCATAGTGACATTTTTCTACTGACTTAGAGATGGGTCTTTAACTGATAAATTTCAGAAGCTATATTGCAACAGCTGATCCAATGAGATGCATTTCAATGCCATGATGTGTTGTCAGTGTCCAGGATGACAAAATTATGTAAGAACAAACAGATAGACTAAGGTAGATGGGAAGTGGGAGCAGTTAACTTAGGAGCCCAGTGGTGATGAGGAGGATAGTGGCCAGCACAGATGAAGCGATAGTTTGAGCAGTAGACTGACAATCTTGCAGAACCATATGAAAAGTTGCAGAGATGTTTAATGGATCTCTAAGAAAATACTAACGGTTCATTGACTAATCTATGCCTCTTGTGTGATGTGTTTTTACTGAAATGACCCAAGCTCTTTCAGCTCAAAAAATGTGTATTTAAACTGATTTAAAATTTGTGATGACAATTTTTTTCAAAATATGACTGATATCATGTGTAGCCTACATCATCATATGAACCAGTCCACTTGCTAAGAAATTTTAGAGACATTCAGCAAGACTCTGCAAAATGGTATTTAAACAGAACATGTGGTTATGGTGGTGATCAAATATCCCAAACTGGTAGAGTATTCAGCACACTTAACTGTTCCAGTGGTAACAAAAAGTTGAGTGATTCTTCTGCTTGATCCTGTACACCAGCTTGTAAACTTTGGGACCTTTACAGGATCTAGCACTAACAAAAGGCTATTTGGTTCACATCTTAAAGAATTTCACTTGGCTGCACAGAGTACATCTTCACACTCGAAGAACTCATGTAGTCTTTGGAGTGAGTCGCACTATTTGCTACTACAAAGATGTTCAAGTCTTATGTCAAGCCTTTGGGTGGAACATGGCATTGAAAATTGACTGTTTGACAAATGTTAATTGGTGTAACAAGCAGAAACCCTTGAGTGTGAGGTCACAAAAGGTCAATGATGTTTACAGCACTGAACGCCCCATGTATTGACTACCATGCAACCACAATATTGGCTCCTAATGGCAACTGGGGGCGGGGCTGGAGGTATCCAATGGTCGGCACAGCATGAGGCTAAGGAGCTTAGTTGAACTGCTTCGTTAAAGAGTAACTCACAACAGTACCACAGTGTTAATGATGTTGATAAAAAATGAAGCAAGGGCAATGATAAACAAAGCAAACATTTCATTATGTCTACAACAACAGTTGGCAAAATCGACAGTTGATCAGAGAGGAACCCAAAGAATTCAACAGAGTGAGAAAGAAGTTGCAGATGAAATATTAACATTCCTGCAAGATATGTGTGGTATCGTATACACCTGGCTGTAGTACAATGATGACAATACATGCTTAACAAGTGAAAGTGATACCAGAATTTTAATATGAAAATCTGTAAATTTAACAATGGAAAGTACAGGATGATGGACTGCAACAATATTATGAGAAGGAAAGTTGCTACTCACCATATAGCAGAGATGCTGAGTCGCAGACAGGCACAACAAAAAGATTTTCACACTTATAGCTTTCAGCCAATGGCCTTTGTCAACAATAGACACACATACGCGCACACACACACACTCACACAAATGCAACTCAAACACACACGTGGTGTCCTGGTCACCATAACCAACAACATCCTCACTCTCAATTATTGCTCCTTTGAAGGCATCACCTACAAACAAATGAGGGGTACAGGAATGGGCATCTGCATGGAACCCTCCTATGCCAACCTATTCATGGGCCATCTATGGAAATCCTTCCTAACTACCCAGAATCCCAAACCCCTTGTCCACTTCATATTCACTGATGACATCTTCATGATTTGGACCGAGGGTCCGGACACTGTATCTACATTCCTCCAGAATCTCAACGCCTTCTCCTCCATTCGCTTCAGGTGGTCCTCTTCATTCCAATAAGCCACATTCCTTGATGTACCCTTTTTGTCGTGCCTGTCTGTCACTCAACATCTCCATTATATGGTGATTCATGAAAATTAATAATGTTTAGTTGTGGACAGAAGGGGGAAAAAATGAAGATTAAGGTTTAACTTCTTGTACACATCAAGGTTATAAGATATGGTGGAAAGAAAAATCCTGTGGAACCTTTTGTGACAGATTTCTTGTGAACCAGTTGTCTTCGAATCTATGAATACAGAGGATCCAATGAAGAAACTGTTTTATCGAACATTTAACACACCATCAACTCGACAAACCTAGAAACAGTCCATTTCTTTGAACAGCCAAAGCTGGAGACCAAAGTCATACACTGAAAAGAAGACAATGAGGCCAATTTTAAGACAATCATCTCAATAAAATGTTACAGGAGAACAACAATCAAACATCAAGATTCCAGCCATCAGCCCACTGGGTATGTAAGTGCCTTGGAAAAGACGTCAGGTCTGTTCTGTTATTTGTTTCATGTATCATATGTACAGTTAATTGTAATGTTATAGAATGAGTCATTTTATAACCATGTTAAACTTCATATGTATATATGGTTTCATGCTGACCATTTACAATGCAAAAGTGAATTGGTAATTCCTACCCACCACATTTCAATTATTACAAAAATAAAAATTCTTCTATGGATAGGAGGAGTTGTCAAGAAGAAACTTTTTCAGTTTCTTTTCAAATATTACTTTGTTGCCTTGCAGACATTTGACATGATTGGGTAAGTGATCAAAAATTTTTGGGCAGCATGGTGCACCCCTGTTTATGCTAAAGACAATCTTAAGGTGGAATAATGAATGTCATTGTTTTCTTCTGCTGTTGTAGTTATGAACATCATTATTCCTCCTGAACTGCAGTACTCTATTTACAACAAATTTCATAAGGGAATAAATATACTGTGAAGCCATAGCCAAAATGCCTATCTCCTTAAACAAACAATGGAAAATCTCGGTAGGAATGTCAACAATGTAGGAAAATGTTGCTATTTACCATACAGAAGATACATTAAATTGCAGACGGGCATGATTAAAAGACACTTACAGAAAGCTTTTGGTCACAGCATTGATAAGTAAAAGAGATACACACACCATTCATACACACATGCAAGCACACCTAATGCACGACTGCCAACTCTCGTGTCTCGGGCTTGTGTGTATGAATGGTGTGTGCCTCTATTTTACTGATGAAGGCTGTGGCCAAAGGCTTTTGTAAGTGTCTTTTAACTGTGTCTGTCTGCAATTTAACATATCTTTTTCACAGTAAACAGCAATCTGTCTTTTCCTACATTGTTAACTCAATAGACATATAGCAGAGATGGAGACCAGCCAGAGACTGGGGTCTTTTTTTGTTGTGTTTGTGTTTTTTTGTCTAATTTTGATGAAGGCCCCTTTGGCCGAAAGCTTACTTGCTGACAGTCTTCTTGTTGTGCCTATCAGTGACTCAGCATCTCCGCTTTATGGTGAGTAGCAACTAAACTTTCCATATGTCGTTATTCCATTCTGGATTTTCTGTTGTTTAGCTCCTTGAACAAATTGCGGTGTCACCGCCAGACACCACACTTGCTAGGTGGTAGCTTTTAAATCGGCCGTGGTCCATTAGTACATGTCGGACCCGCGTGTCGCCACTGCCAGTGATCGCAGACCGAGCGCCGCCACACGGCAGGTCTAGAGAGACTTACTAGCACTCACCCCAGTTGTACGGACGACTTTGCTAGCGACTACACTGACGAAGCCTTTCTCTCATTTGCCGAGAGATAGTTAGAATAGCCTTCAGTTAAGTCCATGGCTACGACCTAGCAAGGCGCCATTAACCATTTGTAGAGAGAGTCTCACTTGTATCATCAAGAACGCTGTATACAAATGATGGATTAAAGTTAAGTATTCCAGAAGCTACGTACTTTTCTTTATAGCATTCATTACGTATCCTGTTTCAGACCTCACGCCAGCCTGCGTGAGTTTAAGCGTGTGCCTTTCGGTTACCCGTCACTGTGAACTGGCTGTCTTGTCAGTCCACAACACAAATACTTACAAGATGATATTTGGGTGAGCACCACATATTATTCTTACACCACATTTTTAGCAATGAAGTACTTCTTTCTTAAAGATGAATTACCAGCTGATGCCTCCTTCCACAGTCAGTGGCAATCACTACCTCTACTATTGGTATATCTCTCCAAAATCACATTTTCACTGTGTGTGTGTGTGTGTGTGTGTGTGTGTGTGTGTGTGTGTGCTCAGAGTCCATTTCACAGATCACAGACTGATGCCTACCAAAGCACTCACTGTGTACTTGACATTAAATGACACTTCTTGTACAGTTTCCAACAACACTGCACCTTACAGTATTATGTGCAATTGATACTCCTGCACTGCCATTAGTCTGTGCAGGTCATGTAAGGGACAGTTAATTACATAATCTGCAAAACTGGTCATTCCATGTGCACATACTCCTCATCAGCACTGGATTCTGAAAAGTAGCTGAGGATAAGGGCTATGTCCAATTAGCATTCGAATCATGGCTTGATTTGGTGAAAGATGGGATAGCTTTAGTCTTTCCTCGGTACTTGTAAAAATTTCGTAAACTGACTGACTCAGTATCTGTTGGGTCCTGCCTTGCTTTGACATGTGACCACACAACAGCACCTTAGCAGAACTTTACTGTAAATTCTATCAGCGGTTAACATATGCATCTTGTCCAGTATACCGTTCTTGAGTCTACATGTTACTTGATGGAAATATACAGGATGGTCAGAAATAGTCTGAAAAGCTTGTAAGGATGTTGCAGAGTGATTTGTGTAGAAATAACTGTTAACAAAAGAATGCAATATGTTGTGCCATTTCAGAGTTAAGTAGCATTGAAATCAGTCAATCAGGCCACTGTATGTGCAAATCAAACAGGCCATTGGAGATGGTATTGCCACACATATTTTTTGTTTAGTTTCCTAAAACTGAACACAGTGACACAAAAATTGGACATGGGACAGTAGTGATGACCAAACACAAACCGAAATCTGAGCAGTCTCATGTGCAATCATCTACACTCTGAGAGTAACTAACACTAGTTGTAGCTGGCGAACCGCTTGAATTTTTGTGTGCAATGACCTGATTAGCTAACTTCAACACTAATTAACTCAGAAATGATGCAATGTATCAAATCTTTTCCAAAAATTATTTCTGAGCACAACCTACCCTGCAGTACCTTTGTATGTTTTTCAGATGGTTTCTGAGCACACTGTACAGCTAAAATCACAAGCAGCAAGAGTAATGGGCTGGCTCCAAATGATCCTTTAAGCCCTATGAACATACTTTTCTGTGTCCTCCAGAAAATATTCCTGAATTTAATTTAGCAAATCTGGTGAACCCACGCTGTGGCCATGAGTTTGGTGATAGCTATTAAATAGCAGTGTGGAAGGTTTTGAAAATAGCATTAGAGTCACTCGGTCTTAAGCGACGCATCATCATCCATCTGCAATTTTTTGTTTCTGAGTCATCTGTCTTCTGCCCTCAACAAATTCTTCTCTTCCACCAACCTTTTCATCTCAGAGTAGCACTTGCACCCCGTCTTCAATTATTTTCTGGATGCATTCTAATCTCGGGTGTCTTCCCCTACAGTTTTTAACTTCTACATTTCCCTCTAGTACCAGGGCATTTATTCCCTGATGCATTTACACATGTCAATTATCCTGTTCCTTCTTCTCGTCAGTGTCTTCAATATATTCCTTTCTTCGCCGATTCTGTGGAGAACATCCTTATCTTACAAGTCTGTCTGATTTTCAACATTATTCAGTAGCACCAAAACTCAAACACATCAGTTCGCTACTGTTCTGGTTTTACTATCGTCCATGAATCCTACCATACAATGCTGTGCTCCAATCATACACTCTCAGAAATTTCTTCCTCAAATCAAGGCTTACGTTTGATACTGACAGACTTCTCTCCGCCAGGAATGCCCTCTTTGCCAGTGCTAGTTCACTTTTTTACTTCATCCTTGCTTTGTCCTTCTCAATTATTTTGCTTCCAAGGCAGCAGCATTCTTTAACTTTGTCTACTTCGTGAACATCAATTTTGATAAGTTTCCTGCCATTCTCATTTCTTCTAATTCTAATTATTTCTGCCTTTTCCTGATTTACTCTCATTCTATATTCTGTACTCATTAGACTGCTCATATCATTCTACAGATTCTGTAATTATTCATCTTGGGGTTGAAGCTCTTTTCTTCCGTGTTTGCTTTAACAGTATGTATGTTTTTGGATAGGGTCCGCCTTTAGCAAAACACAATTTTGTTTTTTAACCCAAACGTGTATCACTGCAGTTGCAGCATCTTCAGTGGGCTTTTATTTTCCATCTGTTAAAGATAAAGAGTGTTCTTTGCTCTTTGTATACATGTAGCTATTAGTTTTTAAATCGTAATTACAGATATTTGAAAAAACACATAAATTACGAATTTCTATGTCTGCCACTCAATTTCAGTTTTGTGTTTGGCATGACGAGCTGCAGGTGACATACTGTTTACATTTACATGTATATAGTTAGGTATTACATTATGTGAAAGACAAATTGAATTTTATATTTAAAATAGTTTGATGTAGCTTTGCTGTAGTGTTCTGGAATTTGTTGTAGAGCTTGCTCGGAAATGCCTGGCAGGGCGTCGAAATAATCATCTTGGGGTTGAAGCTCTTTCCTTCTGTGTTTGCTTTAACAATATGTATGTTTTTGGATAGGGTCCGCCTTTAGAAAAACACAATTCAATAGAATTTGTCTTTCACATAATGTAATACCTAACTATACACATGTATACAGGGTGTCCCAGCTATCTTGTCCACCCAAAATATCTCTGGAACAATAACAGCTATTGGAAAACGACTTTCACCGGTATCAATGTAGGGCTGGGGCCCATGAATGTACATATTTGGAAACATTCTAAAACGAAAGCATATGTGTTTTTTAACACAAACTTATTTTTTCTTCAGAAATCCATAGTATGACAAAGCACATACACAATGGCATTGATTGCATCGCAATATTCCCATTACATCCCGAGATATTGAGACGCGAAGTTGACGCTTGAAACTCCCGACATGCGCTGCTAGCGCACGTCCTGAGGCTCAGGCGTAAACCCCATGCTGCCCGTAATCGCGATGTGATTGACAAGTAAGTGTCCCTCTTGATAAGTATGGAGGTGTGATTACACATGTCAATCACATCGCGATTATGGGCAGCATGGGGTTCACGCCTGAGCCTCAGGACGTGCGGTAGCAGTGCATGTCGGAAGTTTCAAGCGTCAACTTCGCGTCTCAATATCTCGGGATGTAATGGGAATATTGTGATGCAATCAACGCCATTGTGTGTGTGCTTTGTCATACTATGGATTGCTGAAGAAAAAATATAGGAGGTCCATTTAAAAAAACATAAGTTTGTGTTAAAAAACACATATGCTTTCGTTTTAGAATGTTTCCAAATATGTACATTCATGGGCCCCAGCCCTACATTGATACCGGTGAAAGTCGTTTTCCAATAGCTGTTATTGTTCCAGAGAGATTTTGGGTGGACAAGATAGCTGGGACACCCTGTATGTAAACAGTATGTCACCTGCAGCTCATCATGCCAAACACAAAGCTGAAATTGAGTGGCAGACGACACAGAAATAACAAGTTCTCAAATCATAATTTTGGCTTAAACAATTTGTCTACTTTAAGGTATAAGTGGTTACAGATGACAAACTGCGCAAAAAAAAAAAAAAAAAAAAAAAAAAAAAAAAAAAAAAAAAAAAAAAAAAAAAAAAAAAAACACCGGTCACTGTAGAAACACAATACATCAAAAAAACACACTATGTAGTAAAAAGGTATGAATTCGTAATTTATGTTTTTTCAAATATCTGCAATTACGGTTTAAAAACTAATAGCTACATGTATACAAACAGCAAAGCATTCCATCTTCAGGCCACAAGTGGCCCATCGGGACCATCCGACCGCCGTGTCATCCTCAGTTGAGGATGTGGATAGGAGGGGCGTGTGGTCAGCACACTGCTCTCCCAGTCGTTATGATGGATTTCTTTGACCGGAGTCGCTACTATTCAGTCGAGTAGCTCCTCAATTAGCATCATGAGGTTGAGTGCACCCCGAAAAATGGCAACAGTGCGTTGCGGCTGGATGGTCACCCGTCCAAGTGCCGGCCATACCCAACAGCGCTTAACTTCGGTGATCTCACGGAAACCAGTGTATACACTGTGGCAAGGCGATTGCCTATACAAACAGCAAAGAACACTCTTTATCTTTGACAGATGGAAAATAAAAGCCCACTGAAGATGCTGCAAATGCAGTGTAACATGTTTGGGTTAAAAAACAAAATTGTGTTTTGCTAAAGGCGGACCCTACCCAAAAACATACATATCTGTAATTATTCTTCAACTTTCACTGAGTATAGCAGTGTCATTAGTGAATCTTATCACTGATATCCTTACCCCCCTGAATTTTAATCTCTTTTTTAAAAACTGACAAATCGTATGAGTGTACCTTGATTTCTCTTCAGTCTTGCTTCCATTATCAAACACAACATCAGACCTGGCTTTCTGGTGCCTTTACTCATCTTACAACCAAATGATTGTCATCAAACAGAGCCTCAACTTTCTTTTCCATTTTTCTGTATACTACACTTTTCAGCAGCTTGGGTGCAGGAGCTGTTAAGCTGACTGTGCTTTAGTTTTTGCACTTAAATGCCATTGTTATATTTGGAAATGTGTGGATGGTATTCTTCCAAAAGTCTGATGGTATGTTGCCAGTCTCATAGATAATACACACCAACTTGAATAGTCATTTAGTCCCATCTGGATATCCCTTCTTTGTCATAGAATTGTCAATGTTACTGCATCAGCCCACCCTCCCCTGTTACAGTGATTATTATTATTATTATTATCTTCATTCCTTGCTCAGTCCTTAGGTCTAGTTAAAAATGGAAAGTGACGCGGACCTTGATCAAGCGTGACTTCCTTTTAACTGTACGGTATATCTTACATTGCATTTAGGAACTTTCGGGTAATTGAACAGTAGTTGTATATATAAGTTTGGATGTAGCTGTATTGCGTTGATGTACTGGTGGATACGGTGTGGTATGACTCCTGTAGTTGATAGTATAATTGGTATAATGTCAACTTTATCCTGATGCCACATGTCCTTGACTTCCTCAGCCAGTTGGATGTATTTTTCAATTTTTTCTCCTGTTTTCTTTTGTATATTTGTTGTATTGGGTATGGATATTTCGATTAGTTGTGTTAATTTCTTCTTTTTATCGGTGAGTATGATGTCAGGTTTGTTATGTGAGCCTGTTTTATCTGTTATAATGGTTCTGTTCCAGTATAATTTGTATTCATCATTCTCCAGTACATTTTGTGGTGCATACTTGTATGTGGGAATGTGTTGTTTTATAAGTTTATGTTGTAAGGCAAGCTGTTGATGTATTATTTTTGCTACATTGTCATGTCTTCTGGGGTATTCTGTATTTGCTAGTATTGTACATCCGCTTGTGATGTGATCTACCGTTTCTATTTGTTGTTTGCAAAGTCTGCATTTATCTGTTGTGGTATTGGGATCTTTAATAATATGCTTGCTGTATATCTGGTGTTTATTGTTTGATCCTGTATTGCAATCATGAATCCTTCCATCTCACTGTATATATTGCCTTTTCTTAGCCATGTGTTGGATGCGTTTTGATTGATGTGTGGCTGTGTTAGATGATACGGGTGCTTGCCATGTAGTGTTTTCTTTTTCCAACTTTCTTTGTATCTGTTGATGTCATGTGATCTAAAGGGTTGTAGAAGTGGTTATGAAATTGCAGTGGTGTAGCCGATGTATTTATATGAGTGATTGCTTTGTGCATTTTGCTAGTTTCTGCTCGTTCTATAAAGAATTTTCTTAAATTGTCTACCTGTCCATAATGCAGGTTTTTTATGTCGATAAATCCCCTTCCTCCTCCCTTTCTGCTTAATGTGACTCTTTGTGTTGCTGAATGTATGTGATGTATTCTATATTTGTGGCATTGTGATCGTGTAAGTGTATTGAGTGCTTCTAGGTCTGTGTTACTCCATTTCACTACTCCAAATGAGTAGGTCAATATTGGTATAGCATAAGTATTTATAGCTTTTGTCTTGTTTCTTGCTGTCAATTCTGTTTTCAGCATTTTTGTTAGTCTTTGTCTATATTTTTCTTTTGGTTCTTCTTTAATATTTGTATTATCTATTCCTATTTTTTGTCTGTATCCCAGATATTTATAGGCATCTGTTTTTTCCATCGCTTCTATGCAGTCACTGTGGTTATCCAATATGTAATCTTTGTTTTCCCTTGACTATGCTATTTTTATTACATTTGTCTGTTCCAAAAGCCATATTTATGTCATTGCTGAATACTTCTGTTATTTTTTGTAATTGGTTGAGTTGTTGATTATTATTATTATCATTAATGGCAAAGGATTGTGTACGGAAATTATTAAGTTTTCTCTCATCTAAAGATTACAGCAAATTAAGAGTGCTTTTCATAAGATGTATTTTGCTTTTATTTACAAAGATCTGTGATCAGTAGTGTTTATTCCTTTTGCTTACATGTTCTGAAATCCACTACCTTTTCCCTCACTGTTAGTGGAAGTTGGAGTTGACTTGTGAAGTGGACTCTAGAACATGCAAGCAAGAGGAATGAATACAAATGACCACTGAAGATACTTTGTAAATCAGAAAAAAACGATAACAACTTACATAAAACAGACTGCTGCAGAAGATAGTGATGCAAACAAACATAGTTGTGTATGTGTGGTCTTAATATCATCCAACATTACAAGTTGTGCACCTCTGGAGTAAATCACCATGCTCACAATTATCCCTGCATGTGACTATATAATTGTGGGAATATAGAGTGTAAATAAAAAGACAGTTCAATTTTCATTTCCACACTTTAGTAATATACTTTTACATAAAGGAAGGAAAGGAAAGGAAAATAAAAGTTCGGAAACTAAAGGATGGCATGCAAGAAAAGTTTAAAGAGTTACTTAAGCGTAAAATCCCTAACATTGAGTATGAAAATGTGGAAGAGGAATGGGATAAGTTCAAAGAAGCGTTTGTAAGCTCTGCTGAGAAGACCTGTGACAGAGTGTCCGGAAGGGTAAAGGAAAAGGAGACACCATGGTGGAATGAGAGGGTGGAGGAGGCAGTAAAAGAAAAGAAGAAAGCCTGGCATGAATGGAACAGAGGCCGAACAGCTGAAAGTAAAAGGAAATACCAGGATAGTAAAAGTAAGTGTAAGAAAATGGTAGCAGAAGAAAAGAGGAAAAGCTGGGAGAAATTCACTCAAGAGTTGGAAAAAGATGTTACTAGTGGTAAGAGGATGATATATATGGAATTACAAAAAACTAGCTCTGAGAAAAATGAAAACAGGAAAGGCACCTGGGACACATGAAATTACTGTGGAGATGATAAAGGCAGCTGGACCAGTTACGTTACAGTGGCTATATAGACTAATAATGTGCATTTGAACCCAAAAATGTTTACCTGAACAATGGAGAAAGGAAATAATAATTCCAGTTTTCAAGAAGTGTGACAGGAAAGTATGTGACAACTATCGAGGGATTACACTCATATCCCAAGTAGCAAAAATAATGGAGAGGATACTGGAAAGAAGAGTGAGAGAAAAAGTGGAAGGGCAGTTAGAAGAGGAGCAGTATGGCTTTCCTCATGGTAGATCGACAGTTGACCTAATCTTTAGTATGAGACAGTTGATGGATGGACATTGAGAGTATGGGAAAGATCTTATGATGACATTTCTCAACCTAGTGAGAGCATATGACAGTGTTCCCAGGGAAAAGGTATGGGCAACCTTGAAGAGAAGGGAATTGGAAAGCAAACACTTGAAGTTGTCAAGGCAATGTATGAAAAAAGCTCTAGTTGTGTACAGACACCAGTTGGAAGAACTGAATGGTTTAAGAATGTTATGTGACTAAGACAAGGAAGGTGACATCATCACTACTATTTATAATGGTGATGGATGAAATAGTCAGTGAGACGAAAGCAGCTCATAGAGGAAGGGAGATGAAGCTGATTTGCGGATGATAATGCAGTGTGGGAAACAAGCAGTAAGGAGGTACAAAAACAAATAGACATCCTAAATGATAAGGTCAAGAAATATGGAATGAAATTTAGTGTGGAGAAAAGCAAGACCATGGTAGTAACCAGAGGGGATAGAGAGGGCAAGGGACTAGTTCATATTAAGGGACGGGATATTGAAATAGTGGACAACTTTAAATATTTGGGAAGTGTTTTAATGGTGAATGCTCGTTTGGAGACAGAAATTAGCAAAAGAATACAACAGAGTATACATTTTACCAGTGTTTGAGGGGGCTTCGTGTGGGGAAGGGAAGTGCCAATGAGGTGCAAGCTGGTGCTATACAAGACTTACTTCACACCCATACTAATTTATGGGTCAGAGACTTGGACTATGACTAGAAGAGAGGAGAGAAGGATACAATCCAGTGAAATGAAGTTTCTGAAAAGAATGCTAGGGAAGACGAGGAGAGACAGAGTGAAAAACGGAGATGTTAAGGAGGAAACTGGAGTGGAGAAGTTGACTGAGAAAATTGAAAAGAATAGACTAAAATTGTTTGGGCATGAGAAGAGGATGGGAGAGGGAAGAATACCAAGAATATTGATGGAGTTCAAGATTGAAGGCAAGAGGCCAAGAGGGAGACCAAGGACAAGATGGACTGGTACAATAAAGATGAGTTTAAGGAGGAAAAACCTGCTATGGAAGCAAATTGCAAGAGAAGAATGGTGAAAAGACCGAGTAAAGTGGCAAAGTACCATTGATACCTCAACCTGATGAGATGTTGGATAGAGGGGGAAATGATGATAATGATGAGTAACATATTCAGAATCTGAGGATGAGGTAAAACACTTCTACAAAGATTATTAGGAATGATTTTCAGCATCAACCTTTAGCTATCCACTGTGGGTTAGATACTTCCTCCAGACTTCTCTATGTAGTACAATCTTCAAACAAGGGAAAATCCGGGTTGGAATAACAACAATATTACGAGGAAGATACACTGCTATTCACCACATAGAGGGGAGGCTTGTGCAATGTGTGTAAAATGGAAAGTTTGCAGTATGTATTATGTTATCACTTACAGCAGTAAGACATGGTCTTCTAAAGAAAATCATTCGAAAATTCTGCTCCATTCACTTATTCCTGTTCATGAGATAAATTATCAGTAGCACTCAATAACTTTTAGTTATACTGTGTTATTTTCTTCTGAAACCAATTAAATACTAGATCAGTAATTGTTCCATCAACTATAAGAACTTTCATTTACTGTTTACAATGTGTTTTATTGCCTTTAGTTTTATTATTTCCCGACATTTCAGGAATGGGACTTTCAAAAATGGATATTACTGTACTAAAAATGTATTGAATATCATAAATAGAATTCTTTCCTTACAGCCCTCATTTCTTTCACCTCTTATTTCATTCTTATGGCACTGTATCTCGTCATTACAGCTATTTCAGTATTTTGAAGTGACATCTACATCCATACCTTGCGAAGCACTCTCTAGAGAGTATGGTGTTCCTCTTCTTTTTCTCCTCTCTCTCTTTTTTATTTATTTATTTTGTTTCTTTGTGTTTTCCCTTTGGAGGATGGAGGCATGTACACTTTTAAAACTGTAAGAGATGTCTTCTTTAGTAACAACTCAGGAATTAACAATTTTTTTGTCCTCAGTACTTTTAAAAAAAAAATCTCGTTTCAGTGTTTTTGTCAGTGTTTTACATATATGGCCATTCCTTATACAGTATTAATTCTGCATTATCACAATGCTAGCCTATTACCACTTAGATGTTACTACACTTACTCTTCTATTACATGGTGTTCATATAGGTACAGAACATCTGTCTTCAGAATTATGCAAATCATCTAAACAGAAAATTAGCTCATTTATCTTGTTCAGCCTTTCTGTTCTGATGAAACAAACTTCATTTTTTTGAAAATACAATTTCTGAGTAACTGTTGTTCTGCCTCTTAAGAATGCCTCTGACTGAAAATATCTGCTCTAGTAAATACTGCAATTATGCTTCGAGTCCTCGCATCCCTCCTTGCACTATTTGCAACAAGTTCAGTTAGTCTGCCCTCCACACTCCTTGAGTGATTCATAATGTAAAGTTAAGGATTACTTAGCACACACGGAGGAAAGAAGTAAAATTATTTGTTTATAGAATAAAAATTTGCTTCCGTTGCTAGTAATTTTCTTAATTTATTCCATGAACGGTTTCGATGCTTAAAGCATCATCTTCAGGTGCATATAAATATTTTATAAAATTATTTAACCCTCAAGTGGGCATAATACAAGTGACTGTGCAGCATACTTTGTACATGTCTGAAGAACAGCTGTCCTCATGTTACCAAGGGAAACATGTGTGAGCAAAATCACAGTTAAATCTCAGTTTAATTCAACAGTGATATAATAAACTTACATTATATGAGCTAAAGCACTGTTTAAATGAACATTAATAAAATAAACATTCATTATATCACACTGTTGCCATGTACAAATGTTAAATTACAGTAATGACTCACTCAAAGCATTAAACAGTGCAGTTGCCTCAGAACCCAGCCAATCGCTTATTCGATCACCAGTTATCTCATAGACAACTTCCTCATTATGGTATTGTGCTGCTAGCTCGTAATCTGGGCAATTTGTTTACATCGATTATAAGTTTTTTTGTCACATAGCTCATTTGATATACAGCTGCTCACTTGGACGTATGACGACACAGTTTATCACTGTGTTAGCTGAAGCAATAATGAAGGAATAGGCATGGTGTACTCCAGAGCTTCCCAACATGTGGTCCACGGACCCCTTAGGGTTCCCCCGGCTCTTTCTAGGGGGTCTGCAGCCACCTTTCACCAAATCATGTAAAATAATGAGTTAAATTATTGAATAAAAATTTGAAAATCAAATTCATCGCCCTTTTTCTTTTTTTCGTGTGAAAAACGTGTACTTTTACTTCAGGTCGTATTCCCAAGCAGCCTTTGCTGTTCCTAAGCGAGAATGCATACACAGTTTAGTACCGGAGAATGCGGCTTTTCTGATTGACTATTTCGCAACAATATGGGGGTCGTTTGTGCGCCGGCTTATGGCACTCGATGCGCTGAAATCTTTTACGCATGCGCGGAGCGAGCTTTGTTGACCAATCACAATGCTTGCTGGCACGTATGTGGCCCCGGGCATCATTAAATGTTAAACTTGCTTTGTCAGTGCACTACCTATTTCATTACTTATTACTTCTAACATGGATCGGTGGCTGAAGTCAGGATCATTGAAGAAGGGTGCATTTTCTCCATCGCCTTCACAAAAAGAGAAGTTTCCATTTGTAATGAATGAGGAGGGAGGACGACCGAAGGAAGAACAATTATAAGAAGCTCCACAGCCGAATTTATTATGTGAAAATGCTGCAAATACTCCATTGGTTGCAATATCCTGTGGAAGTGGAATAACCAAGAAGTGTAAGTACAACAAAAGCTATTTAGAAATGGGCTTTACGGAGACAAAGGGGGTTAAGCTCAGTGTGTAATTTGTACGCAAGTCCTTCCGAACAGTTCAATAGTTCCAGTTAAATTGCGCCGTCATTTTGAAGGTACTCACCCGGATTTACAGGCTAAAGACATTGATTTTTTCAAGAGGAAGAGTGCTGAACTAGCTGCTTCTCAGCATTGCATAAAAACTCATGCAAAAACAATTAATGAAAATTCATTAAAAGCTTCTTTCTTGGTTAGTTATCGAGTGGCAAAAACAGGCAAAGCTCGTACCATTGCAGAAAATCTCATAAAACCGTGTGTTAATGATATTGTTCCTTGCATGCCAGATGAAAAAGCAGTAAAGCTTGTATCTTCGGTGCCATTACCAAACAATACTGTCAAGAGACACATTGTTGACATGTCAAATGATGTGAAAGACACTCTCGTTTCTCACATCCAACACAATTCATTTTCTCTGCAGATAGATAAATCCACTGATGTTGCAGATTAGTGATTTTATTGGCTTTTGTCCGTTATGAATATTCTGGATGTTTTGAGGAGGACCTCTTATTGTGCAGACCACTACCTGCCGACACAACAGATGCTGAAATATTCCATCTATTGGATGACTTTTTAAGGACTAACGAAGCTTCATGGTCTAATTGCATAGATGTGTGCAGAGATGGTGCAAAAGCTATGACAGTCCTACTGTCAGAGCAATAACAAAAATAAAAGAAAACACTAAGAATTGCAGCAGTAGTCATTGCGCTCTCCACAGATACACTTTAGCTACGAAACAAATGCCTGTTTCTTCAAGAAAGTTTTAGACGAATCCATTCAAATCATTAACTACATAAAATCAAGGTCGTTGAAGTCAAGACTTTTCACAATACTGTGTGAAGATACGGGAAGCCGTCGTCGTTCCCTGCTTTTCCACACAGAAGTGAGGTGGCTCTCACATGAGAATGCACTCTCTCGGTTGTACAAATTAGGATTGGAAGTCTTAGCTTTCCTTTTGGAGCGTAACACCAAATTAGTAGACCTTGTTAATGACAAAAATTGGCAGTGTATACTTGCCTATTTGTCAGATATTTTCTCCAAAATGAACGAAATGAATCTCATTCCAAGGGCAAAGTGAAACAAAGGTCACTGCTATCGACAAAGTTAGAGCATTCAAGAGGAAAATCAATTTTTGGACAGAGTGTGTCAAGGAGCGGGAGGTCGAGTGTTTTCCTCTTCTCAAGGACTTTTTGAAAAACAAAACTTTGGCACTTGGGAAGAATTTGTTTCATCAAATCCTGTAACATGTCGAAAGCTTGATGTCATTGTTGGAACATTATTTCCGAACAGCTGAAGATGAGAAGCTGCAGAAATATGAATGGGTGGTCAACCCATTCACTGTATCCAAAAACCCGAACATTCTATCATCAAATGAATAGGAGTTGTTGATAGAAATTGCCACA
The DNA here is from genome assembly GCF_021461395.2 of Schistocerca americana. Classification (NCBI taxonomy): domain Eukaryota; kingdom Metazoa; phylum Arthropoda; class Insecta; order Orthoptera; family Acrididae; genus Schistocerca; species Schistocerca americana. Next base: position 264,247,555 of record NC_060120.1, read on the forward strand.
GACCATATCTTGAAATCAAGTTTTGACATTGACGGTTACACTTTTGGATCCGTTTCGATAACAAGAAATACTACCCCCTTGTCGAAAAGGAAAATCGTGTACTACTTCCGTTTGCCACAACATACATGTGTGAATCTGGATTCTCAATCTATGCTGCCTACAAAACTAAGTACCGAAGCTGTCTAGATGCGGAACCAGACATCTGTCTCCAGTTGTCAAGAACTGAACCCAACTTTTCAAAATTGTGTCAGCAGAAGCACCCTCAACTATCACATTAGGATTCCATTATTATTCCTATAGACTCATCTATAATAAAGAAGAAAGCATTTTTCTTCACAGATGCTCAGTGAACGTACCCAAACTATAACTCTGTAGGAATTTTGTTTCTGTCTTCTATCATTTACAAAATAATTATTAATTGAATTCTGTTGGCATTGATATTTTTGTTTTGAAAATTAAAATGATCTCTAAAGCTAATTTCTTTTCTTTATAATATTTCCGTCCACTCAGTTAAAAATATGGCCTGCCTATACTTCAATTACAATTACTTGCTATTGCTCTGACACTTTATTGTGGCAACTGGCTGCGAGCGTAAACAAATGAGGACTTTTCACGTGCCACCTTGTAAAAGGTAAACCTCCTCTGACAGAATTGTTTCCTTTGAGAAAAAAAGTCTTACGATCTGTGAAATGCTTTGTCTACTTTTATAGAAATAAGAGTGTCTGTCTGTTCGTTTTCCTAATTTGTTTACAGTCGAGACTGACTGCCACGATATAGTGTCCAAGTAGTAGTCAGCTGTGGCTAAACTGTTGCCATGCCGCCTGCCAGTTGCCAGCTACCAACTGACAGTACACTGTTGCAATGCCGCATGCTAGCTGCAAAGATGTAAAAATAACTAGACTTTCCAAGCTGTTTACATGGGCACAAAAATCGATTGTGGAACTGGAAAATGGCGACACACACACACACACACACACACACACACACACACACACACACACACACACACACACACACACACACACACCTGTTACGAAATATGCATGCTCCTTACACAACAGTAGCCAAACAGTGGAAGTGAACAGACCACAAGCGGCAGCTTGTCAACAGCGAACAGTTTGGACGTGACGTTGATTGCTCTTGGAAGAAGGCAGCTCCAACGTGTGAAATGTCAATTACCAAGTAATTTCAGTCAGGCTATAGTGTGTTGAACACAGGAAGTAAATCCACTAGAAACTGTCTGGATACAGTGGGAATTCAAATTGGATCGTTAATTTCAAGTTGTTTTCATTCATCTCTAAACCAAAGACTATTGGTACCTCGGGGAGAGGGGTCATTGGGAACATGGCACTTGTATTAAGAAGCTTTCAGTTCCCATGGGTTTCGCTCTGAAATTTAAAGTTACTGTGCTCTTGATTGACTAGGGGTCTGCCATGGATTTTTGACTGAAGAAGGGGTCCACCAGCTGAAAAGGTTGGGAAGCCCTGGTGTACTTTATACCTAGGTGTGCCCACTCAATGGTTAACAATAAACAACTGTCTTTATTGTAATTAATCAATCTTAATATAAAATCCTACACCCTGAACACGTTTTGGATAATTTTAACCTTTCCATTTTATTTACCTCGACATATCATTTGTTGCAGTGAGATACCAACTCGGCTTTAACAGACATGCCATGGGGACAGCACTAAGAATTCAACAGAATGTGGGCAGCATCCTCAAAGTTTAGTATAGAAGCTAAATACATGATCGTGATGATGCATATATAGTAGAACTAACTGGGTGAAATGACCAATTGTGGGGATCAGACTGCCTCTAACAAAGCTGTGGTTTGAGATACTATAAAGTGTAAGACAAAAATTAAGCGATGCAGTGCATACAATTGCAAACGTGCTCCATTAGAGGAAGAGCAATGACTGGAAAAAGTTCGATGGTATAGTCCATGATTCAGACGAAAATGACAAAGTTTGTCCAATGAAAATAAAATGGTTGGCATAGTCCATATCAATTCAGGCGGGCTAGGAAAAATCTTATTTTCCTAGTCTCAGATGTTATTGAATTTAGCACATGTTAAAATTAAGGACTAAGTAAGGAAGACATTTTTTTTTTGTTTTCTCCAAAAAAATTTTCATGCTCTTTAAAGTGCATGATTTCACCCATCACTTTGAGCCCAAAATGTGTCTTCTGAATTCCTTTCACAGGAGTAGTTTGTTTGGACCATTCTTTTTTCTGCTCATGTAATTCTTCGATTTCCTCTTTGGACAAAAGAATGAGGGCTTTGGATGTGTAAGATTGCAGTTGAAGAATTTTGTGCATTGCTAGCAAACATGTGCTGTGTCATGTCCTGTGTCATCACTTATAACTGCAACACCTGTGGTCTTGTTTTGAAAATATGTCACTCCTGTAAAAATTGAAACCTGGTCATTACTCTAATGATACCCTTGTACTCCCTGTGGGAGAATTACAAGTCAGTTCTCAGCAAAATCACAGGGAAGCACAAAACATAGTTCTTCAGCCTGTACACACCCTTTTGCTTCTGCAATGTGGTGGTGTTGCAATTTCTTCAGATGCTGGAGTGTTACTGCTTTCGCTGACCATTTACCAAGTTCATCACTGAAAAAGTCAAAGGCAACAGTTTCTTAATTAGTTTATTTTCCTCCCACGTCACATATCTAATTTCTGCAGAGTTGTCTGCTACATCTTCCAAGCCAAATGTCTGTAAGTACAGCCCTCCCTTTCCAGGGCAGTCACCACGTTCTTGAAACAAACAAGTATCTCACTTTACATCACAGACTACTAACGACTTCACATGCCCAACCAAGGTGTTATGTCCTGTGCTCCAGTAAGTTCTTCTAAGTTATCACACAAAGTCCAAAAAGAGACATCTCTAGGTGGATGTGGAACTACCCACTTAGGTCATAGTGCATAAAATTTTGATCTTCCAATATGTGAAGTTGTATAGTTGCTCTTATAAACTGCAAAAGTTTCTTTAATACTGCGAGTCATTTACCTCTTCACTTTCACAACATTTTGACCTTCAACTGTTACAGTTATAGTATCATTTTTTGTTGGCACTCTTGCGAGAACAGTCCCATTTATCTTCCAGGTAAAATGACTGTACTATTTGAACTTGAGATGCTTCTACGGGATGACCATAATAGGGATCTGGTCTTCCAAAGACTCCTTTTACAGACCTCACATTTCTTGATTTGTCTGTCGTGTACTTGGATATTGATGGGACATAATTCAAAATTGTTTTCTTTGAAAATGTCACTGGAATAATACTTAAAACTTGCACCTTTTGACTGTAGGATGCACAATATTCAACAGCTGAAATTATATTTGTGAAAAATTCCTGGCAAGAGGTGCAAGAGTGCTTTTGTTCATTTTCATCTGAAGATGGAGTTTCTACTTTGAAAAGTGTGGTCAGTTTGCTGTAGTGTATTCATCCAAGGCTTTGGTAATTTCTGTGTGTGTTGTTGATGCATAGAGCTTATGACTCGACTTCAATGACCAAGGTTTCTTAATGGGACTAACATCTACCTCTGTAACTGACTGATTCACGGTATTTAATTCTTCCTCTATTGACGCAAAATCTGCACCATGGAAGGCTTCACCTTGTTCAGATACTATCATTGTTTTTCTGTCAAAACATTTAGAACACAAAAAGGTGTCACTTGAACAACTTCACTTCGAAACAGAGTCTTCAAATGAGAACACTTATGCCCAACCTGAACAAAGTGTTATTTTGTTTGTCTTTATATCACTCTTTTATCGATATGCAAATAGTCAGCACACTTCACTCTCCTATGGCCCCAGTCAGAAGACATTTCAAACAGTCCTTTTCACAAAACACACTGCAGCTGTGTCAACTGGCAAATTCCTCACGAAAACACAGAACTCAAGAACTCACTGGATGGTCTCAGATTTCTTAGAAGCCTCTCCAGTAAACAAATTAGCACTAAAAAACTACAACACAAACCTGCAATGAACAACCCTGACAAATAAACTGACAAGAAACTACAGCAAAGTGTAAGAAATATCTGTGACAACGAAAGGGATAAGAAATAACTGCAACAAAGAAATTAGTAAGAAACAACTTCAGTGAAGACATACCTTACCCTTAAAAAAAAATTTTAAAAAAATAAAAAATATATATATATATTCAGTTCTCAAAGATGGATATGTCTGACATTTTGAAAATGATCAATGGATGAGGAAACTACTATGTAAGTAAGAACTACCCCAGGTCCCACATCACAATTAGGGCATAGCCCATATCTTTGATTTTCCCCAGGCATGACTCAACCCCACGGTTCATCCAAACGAGTGTCATGACTTATCTTAATGCTCCAATCTGCCATTATTCTCTATTATATTTCCAACACTCCCACAAAACCTCAACAACTTACCTTGCTACATGTGCTGCACTGAAGAAACAGTACCATTATCTGGTTCAGCCACGACGTGAAGACATCGCCTCCAAACGAATCCTGAGTAATTAAATGTGTGACGAAATGACAGTGCAACTAATTTTTATTTGGATCACGCAGGACTGGTGATGACAAATTTTTTCCTTGCGTAAGATAAAAAAATATATCATGTAAGTGCCATTAGTCAGTGGATGAAACTGGAAACAATTTACAATGCGTACTTATACAGTACAACAAGAGTTGTTCCATCTATTTTCACTTTCTTAACCATTACCGGGTTATTTTCTGTCCATCATATTCCCTCTAACATTGGTTCTCCAGTACGTTGTAGTTTAATTTATTTCCATTTTACACCAATCCCAATTTTATGCATTTCCCTTTCTCCAAAGTACAGCATCCTGTCACCATGCAGAACTATACCACCTATGTGATAGGTGTGACTGCACTAACTAATCATAATACATTTGACTAAATGTTTGCTGCCCATATACTTCCATCCGATTTAGTATATCAAAAGTCTAGCTCCAGCTCTGTCATTTGCCCTTGGAGCAGAAGCGCCTATGAAACCTTAATCACACTTTTGTTTTTATTACTATTATTTACTTATTATATTTTTCATAAAAGCTGCCAAAAAACTCATGTCTGCCAAAAAGAATACGAGTGTGTTTCAATATAGTCCACAAGTATATGATCTACTAGTTTTGCAAGTGAACTTCAGTCCATAACTACACCTAAGATTGTTCCTTTCCGAGGTAGAAAACTCGGAACACACAAGGAGCCTTGGACATTAAACACTGATGACTGTAAGAGCCACTGACTGCAGAACTTGCAAGCAGATCACGAAAGTCAAATTCAATTCACGCAAATAGTTCAACCAAAAGGGTGAATAATGTGGTATTCCTTGCTCTCAACAAACACATTTGGGTGAACACACAGCTACAGTCCCACCTGAATCACAATAATCGAGCATATTCCAGCTTATACAAACATAACCCAAGATACAAAAGTAATTTGCCTGTAGACCACACCAACTTTATATTATGGGATTATTTATTTCACTGCAAGGTCCTTTTTCATTTACACAGGAGAGGGGGGGGGGGGGGGGCATCCTAAAAAAATCATTATCACATCTTCAAACTATCTGATTGCCCAACTGAAGCATAGACAATTTTTATTAGCAACATGAAACGTAAGGCCTATATAGGACAACGGTTTCCAGTCTTGTCATCAGTTTTCAGCAGGGCCCAGCAGCTTAAGTGTTTCTCTGCAAGGCGGTGGATCACTGAAATATCGAGTATGTTGCAGCAAACGCAAGGAGACAACCACAAATCATTACATTGGGAAACCCATGCAGTCACAATATGAAATTTAACAATATTTGTTGTAAACAGACCCTTACTCTTGCAGCATTCACAAAACCATTGTTTTGTAATTGTCAGTCCTAGCACATAAGCTGCAACTACTTAGTAATTCTAAGAAAGCACCGGCTTTGCTTCATTTTTTATTATGACTTTGGCATGTGTTACAAAATGTAACACTTTAATGACATAACCAAACTATCTGGTTCCCCAACTGAAGCTTACATAGTGCATGTAAACCAGTTTCTAACATCTCTACCAATCTACATACTGACATGTTACACAACTCAGAATTTTCTCTATCATGTAACCCACAAATGACAATAGAGTGAACAGATGTATTTTCAAATGTATAAAAGGTGCACAAAACAGATAATACTAAAACAACGTTTTAATGAGCCATCTATAAACAAACAACTTTTCCTTTGTTACATATGAGGTTCTATCCAATATTTCCAGTATCCACATATAGCTCACATTTAAATACATACATCTGGTCATTAATCTGTGTCTTGCATGTACACTCAAACTAGATAAGCAATGTCAAGGAAATTTGGTGGCTAAGAACAATATGATGGGAAAAAAAGCAGAAGAGAACATGAAAGCATCACAACAAATGAAGAAACAAATGCATTTTTTACATTCAAATCATCTCAATGCATGAAACACTTGCATGAACTGTCTTCTGGAGAGGTAAATGTATGACACACATATCTTTTCAAGTTATATAATTGGATTTTCAGACTGATGTGACATTAGCTTTGGAAAGACTTAATGCAAACAAAACCAACACAGTAATATTTACACATATAAAACATGTTACGTTACTCATGTTCTCACAACAGCATTGTTTCTCTGAACTTAGTGCACCTGGCTGACATCTAACAACATAGTGTAAAAAAAAAAAAAAAAAAAAAAAAAAAAAAAAAAAAAAACAATGATCATTTCACTTTTATCTTTTTCTTTTGTTTCCTTCCTACATTTACATTAGACTCTGTAGTCTCCAAATCGTCCATTAACTCACCCTTGTTGCCAAGACTTATTTCACTAAATTCAGCATCCAGGCAGCATGTATCTTCTGACATAGGAGCAAACTCACTACATAAAGCTGCCCATGCAAAAACAGACTGAAAACGAGATTTCCAAATACCTGAATGTTTTTCAAATATAGCTTTCGCCTCCTTTATACACTCACTACACTCTTCATCTGCGTCTGCTCTACAACTTCCTTCACTCACTTGAATTCTCTCATGCTGATCACATTCCTCAAATGTATCCTCAGTCTTAATTGTAGGTGGAGAAATCATAGCTTGCAAAACATTGCGCCACAACATAATAGAACGAATTCCTATGAGTGAGGTCTGGTTCGGAGGTACTGCATTATGCCAGACATTAATGTAAGATCTTTCACCATGTTTAATGTTACATATCCTACATGCACTTAAAGCACAATTTTCTGAATCATTCTCAGTTCTTTCTGCACTTACACTAGCACCAGCAGATCCTTGCCTAGCTGAAGAATTCTCATCTTCATTGACATTCATTCTCTTCAGCACCAACTTGTCTAACCTGGAAAGCATTTGGTCATTCTCAATTTCACTGTCAGGCACACTTTTCAAATCTGCACACAAAAATTCTAAGAATTTTGATGTGGCACGAGCATGTGTATCAATTTCCTCATTGGTGTAATTGATTTTATGCCTCCCTCCACTCTGTGGATAAACACAACAGAAATAATTGGCAAGTTCTAAATCAACATCATGAAACGTCCTCTGGTGGCCAGGTCTTACCCCAGACCTTTTCCTTAATTTCAACTTGCTTTTGAGGCTTGAAAAACTGTCATCGTCCATAAGTGCATCACCATTGACTTCACTAAATTTCACTTTTTTGTCCTTCATAACATTCACAACCTTTTTCCAAAGTTCATCTGGTCCTTCAGCTATTTTGAATTGACCACTCCTGCATGCAGGATACTCTTCACCTGGATGTTTCTTCAGCCAGTCCAGCATCCTGTAATACCGATGTCTTATCTGAGTTCGATTACGGTTCATTAAGAATGTTGCAATATGAGAAAAGTTGTGTCCAAATTCTTTAACTTTCTCCCAGATCAGCCTGTCTTCATCTGGCGACCAAGGCTGCGCATCACGCTCATTTTTTAAAAAAGATTTGTACCGCTCCTGCAGCTGCGCACTTGTTCGTCCTGGAAAATGGTCTGATATTTTTTTAAAATCTTTACCAAACTTCCTGACAGCCGCAACGAGAACCACGTCCTCTGCTTCTGAAAATTTTCCTTTAACTGCGTCAGGGTTTATGGTTTTCCAACGTGATACAACATTTGAAACTGAGCAATTGCTAAAACAATACGCAATTTTTTTCCATGGTATATAATCTCCTTTCCTGAAAGACTTAATGAGTACTGTGAGTGTATAATCATCATTTTCGTCCCACATGTTTCTCATTAACAGTGGGTTAAGTCTGTTCTGAAAATGGCACATACACTGAAATGCTGAACGGCTTGTATTAAGCTCCAATGCAATTGTATCCCAGTTGCTAAATGCATATTTCTTCACAAGAATTTTCAATGCCTCGTCTTCTTCTTTCTTCCAACGACCTTTGTTAACGGCTGGATGAAGATAATGCGTCCACATCGCTTGACATTCCTGTGGGCTATGCTTGCCTTTCAAATCTACAATCGAGATTTTAAACCAATCATATTTACAAGGGCTGTTCTGAAACAATTGAATACCTCCCGTACATTTCATTACACAAGACTGTTCCTTTAATCTGTCAAGTTCTGACTGAAGCTCCAGTCGCTCACTTTCATCACAAGTCTGCATTTTCTTCTTAATTTTAAGTTTTTCTATTTCGATATCCTTCATTTGCCGGTTTCGTTCTTCAGTTTCAATGGCCTTGACTAAACATTTCTTTTCAGATTCTAGCCAACTTTGTGGTTTTGGCAAATCGACATATCCTATATCACCAATCTGCCGTAACAACAAAACATCAGAGTTATCGGCAGGTCTAGATTCCTTGTGTCTAAAGTAAGGTGTCCCAAATTTCGAAAGTTGCGATTTGGCACGGTGCTTTTTATGTTCATTATTCAGTTCAATTTTTGATATATCGTCGTTCACTGCTGTCAATTCGGCACAAACCTTCAACAGTTGCTTGGTAAGCGTGTCTTCTAATTCAGTTAAACGTAACAAGCGTTTCTGGTTTTTGTCAATTAACTTTGTGAGAATAGAATAGGACTCCCTATGCTGCACACTTATACGACCACTTGCAAACGTCTGCTCCTTCTTTAAACTTTTATTTTCACTTTCCGAAACAGCAAGAACATGCTTTAAATCAGTGATATCTGCTTTAGCTTCTTCGACACACACCTGCCCATCCATGTCACTGATATATGACACAGCTACACACAACACTGTAAATTTCGGTGCAGCGTCAATCACATTTTACTAGAATTCACACTGACAATTTCCTCAACCAAACCACACAGCGTTATTCAACTTTCCAAGCACTCGCCCCTTTTTAAACACCTAATATCGATAAGTGTTTCGGAATGGTCGATATCCATAATCGAGAGGTTACTTTCGACAGAAAATATTTACATTTACGCGAAAATTGCCGGCAATAAAATATAGTACGTAGCTCTGTAGTTAGCCCTAGGTGATATATATCGAGGCAAAAATTTAGAGAATCTGAGACTGCTGCATAACAGAGGTAAAACAAAGCGTAGTGCTACCCATAGAGAAATGATGAGTGAATCACGTTTGGCTGTCCAGAGGAAAATGCATGAAGTCTTCAACAGCTACGTACTGTAGAAGAGCATTATCGAAAAATTTCTCACAAAATACGAAGAAATTCTGGTAGTGTATAAAGACTGTTAATGAAAGCAAAGTTAGTTTCTAACTACTCACTGGCGAGACAGGAACTGAAATTGAAGGTAGAAAACTCAGTTTTTCACATGTTTCTTTACAATGGAAAACACGTAACTATTGCTCCAGTTTAATTCTTGGGGCCCTGGAAAGATGTCTGAAATAGACATTACTCACAGTGGCGTTCGGAAACAACTGAAATCGTTAAAACTGAACGAACATCCAGGGTCAGATGGAATCCCTATCATATTCTATACATAATTTACAGCTGAGTTAGCCCCTCTTTAAACTATACTACACCAAAGACTTATCGAATAAATATCTGTCCTCAGTGGATGGAGGGAAGCAATGGTCACACACAACACATCCCAAACTTCAGTACAGAAACATTTTTGCCACGTTATTTTACAACTTGGTGAAAGGAGCTGGGATGCGTATGAAACTGGATTATATGCTAATCGTTATTAAGTTTCAGGTGAAAAAATTGTTTACAATATATTGTGCCATATACTAGTAGCGAAGTGAAATTTCATGCCAAAGTCAGGCAAAAATAATTGTGTGTGAGATACTTTTGAAAATATTATAGGAAACATAGTCTTAAAAAGTGTTTTTTTTTATCATCTCGTCAAGTTGTGCCAAATTAGTTAAAATGAGTAGAAGCAATATATTTGCTGTATGTTACAAAGATGGAATCACAACAACATCGGGTCGGCAGCTGCATGCATCGATGCCGAATCTAAACACTCAAAGCAGCGAGATTTCATCAAGTAGTATAATTTCACCTTTCCATGGATTTCAGTAATCAGAAGACATATTAGGAAAATTTTCTACGTTACTGGATAATAAACTAACGAGTAAAATGTCGGAGCAAAATAAAAAAAAAATAGAGAGGACACCGAAATTAATTTTAGAAAAGTAGACGATATTCTCGTAAAAATAGATCAGAAACTAGAAGCAACTAGGGAAGATGTTAATAAGGCAAATAGACGAATAAGCAGTGTGAATGAAAGATTACACAATGTAGAATCTGAAGTGGATTGTTTGAAGAACATTGCAGTTACTGAATTACAGCTAATTAACAAACATGTTGATGCAGTCGACGAACGAGTAAAAAGAACAGAAAACATCGTCATTGACGAACTCGGCAGACGAAAGTCAGATTTGCATAACACACAAACTTATATTGAAACCGAAAATAATTTCACTGATGAGAAACTAAAATTGAATTCTATACTTGTTTCAGAGGAAATTTCTTCAGTAAACAGGAAAGTGAATGAAGTATCAAATAATCTTCACATGGTCAACTCTTAAGTTGTAAATCTAGAGGCTAATATGTTTAACAGTATATATAGTGGTAATAACATGTTTCAAAACAATTGCTATAACGTTATTACGAAAAAATTTCTGGGTGATTTTAAGTTACACCCTGTCGATTACTTGCACCAGTCGTAGGATAGCTTTGCACCGAGCATGCCAGAATATATGAAAGTGAAATTTGTCAAACGATTTTTAGATGGTAAAGCTTTATCCTGGGCCAACCAACATGTTAACCAAGAAATGACGTTTGCAGAGTTTGAAAAAATTTTTATAAACAAATTTTCGTCAGAAAGTGAGCAGGCGCGGATAAAATCAGAATTTTTGAATGGAAGTAGATTTTGCCAGGGAGAAATGAGAATGCAAGAATTTTGTGAAAAGCAGCTTAGAAGTTTAGCACACTTAGATAAACCGCTTGACGAATTAATCCAAAGGTACACCCTGGAACAGCGTTTACCTGGCTGTCTTCAATGGAGTCTTGTTTACTGACCAGACAACACTATTGAGAAATTCCTGAAATACATAGATAAATTAGATCATGCTTGGGAGAAAGGGGGGTTATCACAAGACCACCAGAATAACAACAACAGATATGATGGTAATAAAAGTGATAGTAATTTTGGTAACAATTATCACAACCAGAATAATAACAACAATAGGAATGAGCAGGGTAGAGGTAATCAAAAGAGAAATGGTAACAGATCCTACGAAAATAACAATTAGGAAAACAGGTAAGCACCTCATCGCGAGCATGTCAATTTGAGGTGAAGAACAGTTACAGAAATCAGGCTGGAGGTAAGAGAAGAAGGTGAAATTCAGGTCGCAGTCACCACAGTAGACACAGTAATTACTAGACAAACGGAGTTGATTATGATAAAGCATTTTGGGAGCTCATGCTGACAGAACTTGGCGTTCCCCAAGGTAGTGTTATAGGCCCTTTGCTGTTCCTTATCTATATAAACCATTTGGGAGGCAATTTGAGCACCCAACATCGGTTGTTTGCAGATGACGCTGTCGTTTATCGACTAATAAAATCATCAGAAGATCAAAACAAACTGCATAACGATTTAGGAGAAATATCAGAATGGTGCGAAAAGTGGCAGTTGACCTTAAATAACGAAGTGTGAGGTCATCCACATGAGTGCTAAAAGGAACTCATTAAACTTCGGTTACACGATAAATCAGTCTAATCTATAAGCCGTAAATTCAACTAAATACCTAGGTATTAGAATTACAAACAATTTAAATTGGAAGGAACACACAGAAAATGTTGTGGGGAAGGCTAACCAAAGACTGCGTTTTATTGGCAGGACACTTAGAAAATGTAACAGACCTACTAAGGAGACTGCCTACACAACACTTGTCTGTTCTCTTTTAGAATACTGTTGCGCGGTGTGGAATCCTTACCAGATAGGACTGACTGAGTACATCGAAAAAGTTCAAAGAATGGTAGCACGTTTTGTATTATCGCGAAATATGGGAGAGAGTGTCACAGAAATGATACAGGATTTGGAATGGACATCATTAAAAGAAAGACGTTTTTCATTGCGACGAAATCTTCTCACGAAATTCCAATCACCAATTTTCTCCTCCAAATGCGAAAATATTTTGTTGACATCGACTTACATAGGGAGGAATGATCACAAAGATAAAATAAGGGAAATCAGAGCTCGTATGGAAAGATATAGCTGTTCATTCTTTCCACGCCCCATACGAGATTGGAATAATGGGGAATTGTGAAGGTGGTTCGATGAACCCTCTGCCAGGCACTTAAATGTGATTTGCGGAGTATCCACGTAGATGTAGAAATGAGTGAAGATACTAGTCAAGTAGAAAATAAATTTAATCTTAGAAAAGATCACTTGACTAACTTGTTTGATGAGAGTTGTGTGTTTAGTAATAGTAACATATATGATGATGCTGATGACCTTGGTTTAGTTAGCTTATTTTGTTATGATGAATTTTCAGTATTGTCTGAAAAAGATGTGGAGGAAAGTAAGGATCATATAACTAAGTTAAATTATGTTTATATCCCTGCTGATACAAGTTCAAGTACTTTTGAAAGCGATTGTGATGTGGAGACATATGTAGTTGACGTTGAGATTCATGTAGGTGCAGACGATGTTGCTAATGACTATTTTGAGACTATTGACACTGATGCTGATTATTTTAAGATGAATTAGATGGTATGGTTTATGTGGAAGTACTAGACAATGATATGAGTAATGGAATGGTAGGATATGATGATATGGCATCGGAAAAACAGGTACATGAAAATGAGCTGATACCCATTGAGGTCAGTTGTTACAGTAAGAAGGATCGAGATAAGGTAACTAGTGATAAGATCCTGAAAGTAGCGGAAGAGAATCGGTAGTCTGTAAGAAAAGGTGATTACTGGGATAGCATTAAACTCACACTTTCTAGTTGTAAGCTACCTTTAAGTACTGTACAACTTAAATTTGGAAATGAGGTTCAAGTAAATGCTGGTTTAAATTGTAGGGATATTGAAGATGATTTATTGGCAGAAGAGGATGGAAGTGATAAGCATGAAATACTCGGTAGTCCTTATATTGAAATATCTATAGGCAACTGGAAAGGAGTTTGTCTATTGGACACTGGTAGCCCAGGTGGTGTATCTGATAAATTAAGAGATAGATAGGGGAGTATTAATTTCATTTACTGTCGGTAATGTTGTATTCAAACAAGGATGCGTGGTAATAACTGACCTGAATGAACAGATGTTGTTAGGGATGGATTGGATACTGAATGTTAATGCTAGGTATGACTGTTTAAATATGATATTAAATTTTATTGATCCAAAATCTGGTGTTCATGGTGAAACTAAATTATGCATAATGTCTAATCAGAATTGTAGTAATAATTTAAGAGGAGTAGAAGTATTTGATGACAGAAACTATTTGGATGAAGATAATGAGTATTTTGATAACCAGGTGGTTAGTGAAGATTTTTCTGAATTAGTGATGGAAAAGGAAGCTGACCACCCACAATCGATGGAGGAATTGTATAAATTTCATTTCACAAGTTTGGATTTGACAGCAGGATTTCATCAGATCACTTTAGAACCTGATTCTAGGAATATACTGCATTTTTGTAAACAGGGAAAGTTTACAATACTGTGTAGTACCTTTTGGCCTAAACTTATCCATTGCTGAATTTATCAGGGCTTCGGATTTAGTTTTGGTAAGTGAGTTACTTTCAAAATTAATCATTTATGTGGATGACATTCTGGTAGTCCATAAAACTTGAGATGAATGTATGGAAATTATGAAAGCAACCGCAATCAAATTTGTGGAGGGGGTATGACATTTAAATTAGAAAAATGTAAATTTGGAGTAAAGGAGGTGAAATTTCTTGGGCACATTATTAATAAGAAAGGAATTCTGCCTCTTGAAGACAAATTGTTGGCCATTGCAGATTTTCCCAAACTGAGATCAAGGAAAGAACTTCTGTTATTTTATGGTTTATGCAATTTTTATAGGAAATATATCAGGACACAAGCTTTAAACGTTCCATGCCGTCTTAAATTTTTGAAAAAGAACAGAATTTGGGAATGGACTGACGAATGTAAAAGGCTTTTGATGACATTAAGGGGAGCTGGAATGCCCTATCATGACAATGTTAAATTTAGTGACTTTACATGAAACTTTTACAGGAGATTAAACTGTAAGTTCTGAGTCTACTGAACTACAATAATTGCATTTCAGCCACTGCTTCTGGAAATAAAATTTTTTAATTACATGGATAAATTTTGAGTACTTTTTTTGTACATTATCATAAATAATTTTAATTATACGTAATATCATGTCCTTCCTTTAGTTCAGTAGACTCAAAATATGAATTTTAGTACTCCATGAAAATTTGAATACTCTACTTGAAGCAGTTTCTGAGATTTAGGGAAAAATGCAACAGAAAATGTAAATTTTTCAGGAACGGCTTCTAAAACTTCAAAAGACTGTAACTCACTTAATACATGCTTGATTTTTTTTTGTTTAGTTACTCAGAAGTACTCTGCACCATACTATATATCACTCTCTTGATGTTTTTCCATATTTTTTCTTCTTTTCTTCTTTCTGGACTCTGTAAAGGCCAATTGTGCTGCATACTCTGCTTTATCAATGCGAAACTTGTCCATCCGTTTAAGTTCTCTGATGCAGTTTGCTCCAGGATTAATTCCCGTATGATGTAGAACTTCCACCCTACCAATGTTGCCACCATTAAAAATAATAACAGCATCACTGACCCCCACTTTTAGTGTCTCCATTCCAACAAAAAAAATTATTGTCAGCGAGTCCATATAAGATTATTGAACGACTCATTGGGATTTTGAGCCTGACCATGCAGACACTTCTTCGGTAATTCAGGATTTGCCAAGTCTCTGTAAACAGATTTTATGATATCCATGATTGCTGCTGGGATGGAGTGTTAATGGCTGTATGAACTGTTTGAGTGCTGGGCATTGCAGTAATGGCACCATGAATCAGGTCCAGGAGGGCCAAGGGTGGTGTACTGGTTTTTCATCAATTGACAGTCTGTGGAAGAAGGTAGCCCATACTGCCTGCTTCATTTCCAACAAATCCTCAGTATTATTTCTAATGGCCATCTCATAATACTACTGCAGTTCATAAATCATTTTGTCTGTCAACCTGCCTCTTATGGTTTTCCCATCAGAAAGTTTCTTGTCCCTCAAACTTTGTTTCAACTTCTTCAACCTGGTGCCCATCCTCTTCTCGACATGACCAACATGTTCCAGTTTTGTGATAATCTTCTCACCATACGGCTGAGTGGCTACTACGCTTTTATATGGTTTTGAATCTCCATCACCTCAGAACTTAGTGTAACACACTCCCCTTTCGTTCTCAGATCGACTAAAAATTTCAATAGCTGCAGAAGCCTCCATATCAACACTTGTTCCTTCATAATTTCTGTCGCAGATATGCCCTTCTTCATTCCCTGATTTACACTTATAACAATGTTTGATTAAAATCTGGAAATCTATTGCCTTTCCAGTATCCATACTGGTCACCGTAGCAACAGAATTCTTAGAACTATAGCCATGCTTCTGCCATATGCCAACAAAAACTATTGGTATTTCAGTCATACCATCATTTATTTCAACAGCTTCATTTGCAGCACCCTTCATTGACTCACATGCAACATATTCCACAGCACCTCCAATAAATCCTGCATACTTGTCGATTTTACAAGGTGGGCATGGCGTATTAATCATGGCACACATTGTTTCTGCTGCAGTGTGTCCTTTGTCACTAGCTCTCAATCCATAAATCCACCTAACATTTACTTCAAAATAATTATCTTTGCACTTATCAGAATTCCAAAATGAATGAGTATATTTACAACTGACACAATTAATGATAAGTTTCCTGGCTAGTCCATTTGATACCACACTGTCTTCTTGTAAACTAACTGGCCCTCCACATATTTTGTTAGGATGAGTAAACCTATCAGAACATAACCTAGCCTACCATTTACATCATTTTCGTTTTGAGAAAACTGTGTATCACAACGTTTTATTTTAATCTTTGAAGTACTAATGGGTGTTTCTCTAGATACTGATGAGTTTGCCTGTATTTCATTGTCTGTAACTTCACACGCCATATGTTGAACACAATTTATTCGAAAATCTGTTACTATGAAACCGACGTTTCTTAAAAACACTTCGTTTTGGCGTCATACTTCACTTTTTGAAAGGTTTACCTATCTATTCGTCACTTTTTCTCGGGAAAACGTAAGAACTTTGACATACAACGCGTGTTTATTCTGTGAAACAATACAATACTGTTTTTGATAGTGCTATTAATACAAACACCTAATTTAACACTTACAATGCAGCAGTCCACAGCTTTCTATATAAAAAATTACCGACTTTATTATAATTGAAGTAATGCACATAAAAATTTTAACAATTTCGACGCTGTATGTTTAAAGAAAGAAAGAAAATAAAATAAATAAAATACTTACCATACGAGTTTATAAGTGATATATATATATATATATATATATATATCACTTATAAACTCGTATGGTAAGTATTTTATTTATTTTATTTTCTTTCTTTCTTTAAACATACAGCGTCGAAATTGTTAAAATTTTTATGTGCATTACTTCAATTATAATAAAGTCGGTAATATATATATATATATATATATATATATATATATAATTTCATTTGGAAAATTGCAAACTTTATAATGAGATAAAAATCCGAAAACGTGCAAAGAAATTTTTTTCCCCTTCTAACTCCCCTTAAGAGACATCTCGTTAATCTTGAAATCTTACATAGACCAGACTTAACTTTACCATTATGTATGATGACAGTTGGGTGTGATTATGGCTTAGAAGTTTGTTTATTTCAACAGAAGGAGGTTGAGGGAGAGACCATGCACTGTGCTATTAGTTTTGCCAGTAGAAGTTTAGAAAAACCTGAAAAAAATTATACAGTCACAGAGAAGGGACTTTTAGGCATTGTTTAGAGGTTTAAAAAATTCAAAAATTATTTAGATAGACACGAAGTCATTGTATATAACAGACCATAAAGCTTTTTGCTACATTCAGGAGTGCGAACTATATGAAAGTAGGATTACCAGGTGGGCAGTTACAGCAATTTGACTATTCAATCCATTACATTAGAGGTGATTAGGATGTAGTTGCTGATGCTCTGCCTAGATCACCAGTAGGAGGTAACCTGGAAAGTGAGAATATTCAAGAGAATAGGAATTTTAGGATCATGCACAGTAAAGGTATTAAAAAAGAGAAAGAAATTGTGAGAATCTGTAGACAACTGAGACATAATCAAAATCAGGATGAGACATGGAAACTAGTCAAGAGCTACTTAGGTAAGAAAGGATGTGATAAGGTAAAACAGTATTAGCAAGTGTTTGAAGAAATTTTATTTAGAACAAGTAGTCCCAGTTCGGATAAGTGGAAGATTTGTGGCCTAGACAATATATTCATAATTTGATTAACTATATATGTAAGAGTTATGGCCATTGTGGATCGATGAAGTGTATTCAACAGATACAGGGAAATGGGTACTTTGATAATATCTCCAGGAGGGTTAGGAAGTGTTTGAGTTCTTGTGATCGATGTCAGAGAGTGGAGGTTACCAACTAGAAGCATAAAGGTTTCATGCAGAGCATAATTCCACAAGGTAAGTCAGAAGTAGTGGGAATTGACTTATTTGGCCAACTTGCCTGCGCTAAAGAAGGCTACACATATTAGTTTGTTACTGTCGACTTGTTTTCAACACTGGTAAAGCTGTACCCTTTGAAAAAGGTTACAAGTAAGAAAATTATAAAGTGTTTTGCTAATGACTATTTTAGGAATGTTGGCAAACCACATGCCTTACTGTCAGGTAATGGAAGTCAGTTCACATCTCATGCATGGAAGGAATTTATTAACTATGAGAACATTAAGCACATTTTAGTATCTGTGTATTCTCCACCATGCAGTCCTACAGAGAGGTATATGAGGGAAATTGGTAGGTTGTGCAGAACGTACTGTTCCAAGGATCATATGAATCAGTACACTTACGTAAGTCTAATTTGACGACATTCTAATTAGTTTGCAACATACTTCAACAGGATTAACACCATATGAAGTTCATTTTAACCAGGAACCTGCTAACGTACTAGGTGAATTGAGTTTCCAACTTACACAGAGTTAACTGCTGATGAGAGAGAAGAGATGGTGAAGAAAAATATGGAGGCATATCATGGTAAGAGGAAGAAGCATGATAAAAACCTTAAAGTTACACAGTATAAAGTAGGAGACCTCATATTGACTAAAAGTTACAAAAAGTCAAAAGCAATTAACAAAGAAACAAAAAAGTTCTTCGATATATACATTGGACCATTTGAGATCTTAGAGATACCACATCCAAATGCGTTTAGGTTAATTTATCCAAAGTCACATAAGCTATTTGGTTTACGAAACATCACGCAGCTAAAGCCATATGTTCATATCAGATCAACCCTCAGGGGGTATACTCTCTGTGTGTACCATGTCTCTGGCAGGCACAAGGGCCCCAGTTAATGTAGTATCTCCTTCAGCACCATTATACATTGGTACTACATTCACACACACTCATACACACTTCTATCCTTTGGATGTATGCTGACTTTGATTATCTATTTGGATTCATGATGTTGGTTATTGATAATGTGAGGTACAAATATTTGTTTAATACACTCTACGTTGATGATATTTATTGAGGTTTAAGATGATCACCCCTCAGGGGGGTACATTCTCTGTGTGTAGCATGTGTCTGGCAAGCACAAGGGCCACAAATAATGTAGTATCTGCTTCAACATCTTTGTACTTCGATACTCTATTGGTTATTTAGGCCATTTACACTTAGATTCTAACCACATGTCCAGTTTTAGACATTTAGTTAATGAGAGTTACATTATTTCATTGTTTATACATTCCTTCCAAATTACTTCAAATATATTCTTCAATTGAGTAGTATGCTTTATTTTTGAGCCATGTGTCTGATAACTCCTTAAATTTAAAGAGAGTGAGGGTTTTTACGGATTGTGGCAGTTTATAACTTTAGACTTAGGTGTTTTGTGACTGTTGTGTGTCAGTGCAACCTAGAATACGATATATGAAGCATGCAGTTGTTTCGAGTGCTGTGCAAATGTAAATTCATTGTCTGTGTAAATTGTTATATATTTTCTTTTACATGTATTAAGCAGTTATACATATAGAGACTTGGGAGTGTTATTATGTTCAATATACAGAAGTGCTCCATACAGGTTTCTCTTGGACCCAATCCTTGTATACATCTCGTTGCTTTTTTTGCCATTTGAATACACAGTTTGTGTCTGGTGAATTACCCCATAACAGAATACCATCTTGTAGCTGTGAGTGACAGAATGCATAGTAGCAAAGCATCAATTAACTTTTACTAACAGAATATCTTAGTTTATACAGCAGGAATATCATGTGTGCAATTTTGCCTGTCAGATAGCTTATATGGTCGTCCCATGAGAGCCTTTGGTCTATTTTTAGTCCCAATAGTTTGACACTGTGATTCTCTGCTTTCCATACCTCCAGATAAAAATAAATTTCCTCTGTTTTTGTTGTTGTTTATATGTAACTGGTTAGCAATGCAACACACCCTTTTCAAAAAGTTAATATTCACATCTTAATGATTTTACGATTATTTAATGGGATGTGAATCTGAAATACTTTGTACAGACATGATTGAATATTTAGCATGATTAGTATGGAAACTTTTAGCGTCACTCAACATAATTTACATTGCATACACTTAGCCTGCTATTTTCTGTTTATACATGAGACATATTCTATGGATTTCAATGATGTACTTATTATTTAATTTCTCTTCACCATAACGAATACCATTGTTTTGTCATAAATCTGGTGTTTCTTTGAAAGCTTTTGATAAATATGATAGAGGAGTATTTTGTTTGCTGATGTCCTAGGGTGGCCGCACATAGTGGCTGCGTGGTTATAGGCACCATGTCACTGAATCTTAGCCCCTCCTGCTGAAGGTACAAGTCCTTCTTCGGGTATGGGTGTGTATGTTGTTCTTAGCATAGGTTAGTTTAAGTAGTGTGTAAGTCTAGGGACCGATGACCTCTGCAGTTTGGTCCCTTAAGTCTCACACACATTTGAACATTTTGTCTTAGGGTGACAATAGTATAATTAGTGGAGTTTGGCTGCATGGTTACAGATGACCACAGTCTTCATGAGTTAAATGCGTTGGCTGATTAGTCTGAGGAAGGCATCAGTCAGATAGCAGATATTTTGGTTGGATGCTCTGGCTGGACATCAACTGCTTCTTTGACACCTCAACTACACATGGAGTTTATGCTATTTTTCAGTATGTCAATTGTATTACCCTGCTTTGATTTACGCTTGTGCTTTTATTACTTTGTGTCATGTTTTCTATATTGGTTGTTAGCATTCATCATATATGGTCTTTAGTACTTTTATGCTCTGCATTGTTATGTGTTATTTTGATGCTCATCTTAAACATTTATATTATCTGCATGTGACCAACTGACCAACATATTTTGTATTACATAAAATTTCATATATATATATATATATATATATATATATATATATATATATATATATAAGAAATTTTATGCAACAGAAAATATTTGGTCAGTTGGTCATGTACAGAAAAGCATATATATATATATATATATAAATATATATATGAAGGGCTTATTTCAATAGTGGTACAAGTCCATTTTTGTAGTAAATATACTTGAATATTTCTAGTATCTCAACTGCAGATTTTTCAGCACTCATTTGACTTTAAGACTATCTCAGAAGGAACAAGAGTGGACTTGTACCACTATTGAAATAAGCCCTTCATATATACATTCAGTTTTCTCTCTCAGTTTAACCTCCATGTAGTGGTAGATTCTTTCACATCACCCATGTTGAACCACTTCTGTTGGGATACGTTCTCACATCAATGTCATGATACCATCCATATATATATGGGTTTTGTCATTGTGTTTCCTCAACTGCTTGTTCAGGATACTATTGAGTACTTACATTGCTTTTCCTATTGAATCATTTAAGTGCCAACATATGTATTTATCTTCAAACAACCATATGTATTAGAATGTTCTATGAAATATTCATTTAGTGTATGGCTAGAGACACAACATCTATCATGATTGAAATGTACACTTGCATGTCTAGATTACGAATGTTGTCTATGGTTTTTGGAGTCACAAGAGCAAAGTCACTAGCACTGCAATTATACTTCGTCCTACATTCGGTGATGATGTGCTGGATCGTCTGTGGCGTAATACCACAGTCACACTCAGGCATTGAAGTTATGTTCCACATGAAGTGGGAGGCTGCACAATTCCCATGATGGTTCGGATTCTGTTTAGTGTGGACCATTGTCTGCGAGGGAGGTTGAAACCAGATGGCAGCATCTTCTTCACAGGAGGCATTGATTGGCAGCATTTGTTGTTAAGTCTCTTCTGCCACTCAATGGTAGTTTGGTAGTTGCTGTTCCTCAAGTTCATGCCATCTCTTGTTAGTGGTGTTCTCGAGCACAGGCGACTAGCTTTGCATTGCTGATGTCAGAATGTATCGGTACTTCTGGGTTGTCCATTATTTTGTTAAATTCTCTTAAGAGAACGTCTTTAGGTCTGAGATCTGGTGGAGGGATATGACTTAGTACTCGTAGCCAATGTATGGGAGTAGATTTGATTGTGCCAGTGATAAGACGTATTGCGGTATTTAGTTTGATATCTATGATATTTGTATGGGCACTATTGAGTATTCAGCAGTTGAGTACACCAACCCTAGAGCTTTGCATCGATGAGTTGTGGCTGTATATCCCCAAGTTGTCCCACATGTTGCGAGTTCTTAATTTTGCAGCAATATTTTGGAGATGATGTTTGAAAGACAGTGTTCTATACAATGTAACCCCTAGGTATTTAGGATGTCTGTTGTGTCTCAATTGCTGGTTGTCCATGCACACCTTTAACTCCCTATTAGCCATTTTGTTGTTTAGATGAAAGCAACAAACTTCAGTTTTACTTGTGTTTGGGTTGGGTCCCCACTTTTTGAAGTACTGAGCAAGCTTCTTGAGGTCTTCTGTCAGGATCTCTTCCGTTTTTTCAATGGTTTGTTTTCCGATAGCAATTGCCCAGTCATCTGCATATCCGAATTTCCTTGAAAGCGTCTCTGGCATGTCTGGAATGTATAGACTAAACAACAAGGGAGCAAGAACCGACCCTTGAGGCAGCCCGTTGTTCAGCAATCTTTTATTGCTTACATCTTTCCCCTTATACACACAGAATTGTCTTTGACTCAAAAGTCGTGCATTTCTTCTACATGGGATAAGTTTAACGAGCTTGTAGAGTATTCTGTCTTTCCATACTGTACCATAGGGCGCTGTTAAATCTAAGAATGCCACTGATATCCTTGAGTTTTCGTTGATAGCCTGCTTCTATGTAAGTTGTAAGAGACATAACTTGATCTGTTGTATTCCTGTGCGGTCTAAAGCCTGCCTATTCCACTGGAATTATCTTGAGTATATCAGGACCAATTCTGTCCAATAAAAGTCTTTACAGGAGTTTATATGCAGCACTGAGCAAGGCAATAGGGCGGTAGCTTTCTGACTTTTCACTTTCTTTATTTTTCTTCAGTATACCAATAATCTTTGTCTGTTTGAAGAGTTTGGTATCTGGCCTCTTTCAAGAATATCAGTGCAGAATTTGGCTAGCCAGGCACGAGCCTCTTTTCCACAGTGAGCGAAGAACTCTGGGTGTAGGACGTTCTCACCAGAGGCTTTACCTAATTTAGTGTCACTTATGGCGGTGTTTATTTCTTCCATGTTAAATGGATTGGGTTGTGTCAGCGGGGAGCTACGTTTAAGGAGCTTGATTTGTTTCTTTGTATCCTCAGAAAGATTTCTGCTCCTTTTGCTTTTGGAAATCATGACTATATGCGAGGAGATCTTGTCTTTATGGATTTTGACGTTGTCCATGCATTTGTTTTTCCATCCCCAAGCTTTCTTAGAAGAGACCAAGCTTCTCGGCTTGATTTTGTGTAGTCAAGTGAGCTAACTTTATCTTCCCATTTATTCCTCCTGGCTGCATCTAGGCTGTATAGAAGCTGATCTGCAATTTCACAGTCATTGCTCTCAGTAAATTGTTGGTAACGGTTTTGGCTCACTTCACTCCATCCAGGAATGTAATTTTTTGCGATATCCTCTTGGATATGTTTCATTGATGAAGATATCATATTTATATAAACCATCCATAAGCTTCATATGTAGATGGCATTCAACATATACAATTATCAAGTTCTTCTGTCAAGCCAGGCCAATTGGTCTTAATGAAATTCCAGCTTGGTCAATGGCTGAGATGCGATCAGTGAGATTTGAATGCCGATTTCGTATATCACAGGTCTGTGCTGGCTATGAGGGAATTCATTAAGCACCTTTCGAGTAATTGGTAGAGGTTTTTTTCCTTCATCTCTCGACACAAAGCATAGATCAGGACAGTACCCTCTTTTCCAGGCTGCTGAGTTGAATGCGCTTCAATCTTTGGCATCCAAGACGTGGAAGAGATTGTTTCTGTTCATACATTCCACTACTGCTTCACCATTTTCATAATCAGACTTGTATTTCCAATTCTGGTGGTGACTGTTGAAATCCCCAACGTAGACTGCTGGGTGTGGTCAGATGGCTGCGACATGATTGGGCCACTTGGAGTTTGGAGGTTTGTAGAAGTCTGAAACCTCAGTGTGGGCTACTCTGATGACAGTGGCGTGGATGTCATCCTCAGTGCTAGTAGACAGAAGAAAGGCATCATCTATAGTATTTCGCACATATGTAGCATTACTATAGGCATGACGATACGCTGCTCCTAGAAGATCGTATCCTGGTACTTTTACTCTGGACTGCAGCTGCTGTTCCTAACTGTTGTGTGTTTCTTGTATGACTACCAGATAAACTTCATGAGAGAGTAGCAGTTTAGACAAGGCTTCACTTTTAGCACGAGCAATACCTTCAATGTTTAGCTGACACACAACTAGGACAAATCCCAAGATCCTAGTGGTATTTTGGCCCTTCGAAGGGCCCTTTGAGAAGTCGTTCATAATCGTCATAATTCTGTGTTGTATCTTGATCAAGAGGTAAAACGAGACTTTCCGTCTGATCGCCTTTTTGTTGTTGCTCCCTTAGCAGCACCCAGGGGTCACTTTAAGGTTAGACCTACGGATGTGAGCAACATTGAACCCCCTTTATGAAATAGTTAGACAGTGACTGAACATCGCCTACAAAACCATTTTTGCCACGTTTTGTTACTGTATGAACCTGAATAATTTTGTTTATCTCGAAGATTTTCCCATATTTGACATGAGTTGTAATCATTGTTGATGCTTCACTGTATCACTGAACCTTTGGGCTCCTAATGCAAACTTCTGCTTCTCTTGTGGTAGTAGGTGTTGTTTGTTTGGAACATGAAGTTCCACATCGCATTGATTCTGGTATTAGCATGCTTATTTCTTATGGATTTTGAGGTTTGAGCTATTTGACAAAAGAATTTTCTTACTGGTTGATACCTGCCATTTTGGATTTTTCGGGTCAGTCTGATCATCACAAACATATGCCTTGAACATTTTCAGTTTGGTTTGAGGTGTCTCATGCCAGGTTCTATTTTCATGTAGTTTTGCTTACTATATCCATTTGACCTGTTTTTCAGTTGTGATCTCATGATTTTGGATGTCCTGTATAGTATATATATGTTGTTGTTGTGGTCTTCAGTCCAGAGACTGGTTTGGTGCAACTCTCCATGCTACTCTATCCTGTGCAAGCTTCTTCATCTCCCAGTACTTACTGCAACCTACATCCTTCTAAATCTGTTTAGTGTATTCATCTCTTGGTCTCCCTCTATGATTTTTAGCCTCCACACTGCCCTCCAATACTAAATTGGTGATCCCTTGATGCCTCAGAATATGCCCTACCAACGTATCCCTTCTTCTAGTAAAGCTGTGTCACAAATTTCTCTTCTGTCCAACTCTCTCCAATACCTCCTCGTTAGTTATGTGATCTACTCATCTAATCTTCAGCATTCTTCTGTAGCACCACATTTCGAAAGCTTCTATTCTCTTCTTGTCCAAACTATTTATCGTCCACGTTTCACTCCCATACATGGCTGCACTCCATACAAATACTTTTAGAAACTTCCTGACACTTAAATCTATACTCGATGTTAACAAATTTCTCTTCTACACTTTGTATCCTCTCTACTTCGACCATCATCAGTTATTTTTCTCCCCAAATAGCAAAAATCATTTACTTCTTTAAGCGTCTCATTTCCTAATCTAATTCCCGCAGCATCACCTGATTTGATGCGACTATATTCCATTATCCTTGTTTTGCTTTTATTGATGTTCATCTTATATCCTCATTTCAAGACACTATCCATTCCGTTCAGCTGCTCTTCCAGGTCCTTTGCTGTTTCTGACAGAATTATAATATCATCGGCGAACCTCAAAGTTTTCATTTCTTCTCCATGGATTTTAATTCCTACTCCGAATTTTTCTTTTGCCTCTTTTGTTGCTTGCTCAATGTACAGATTGAATAACATCAGGGAAAGGCTACAACCCTGTCTCACTCCCTTCCCAACCACTGCTTCCCTTTCATGCCCCTCGATTCTTATAACTGCCATCTGGTTTCTGTGCAAATTGTAAATAGCCTTTCGCTCCCTGTATTTTACCCCTGCCACCTTCAGAATGTGAAATTATATATATATATATATATATATATATATATATATATATATATATATATATATATATATATGTGTGTGTGTGTGTGTGTGTGTGTGTGTGTGTGTTAAAACTCTTGTATTTGATTGTATGTTAAGATGTAAATGAGTTTCTTCAAATACAACTTGTTTTGTGGCCTTACAGTCATTTGCTGCAATCGCATTTGCTATGACTGGATGAACTGTATATGGTTCTATGCATTACTTTGGTCTCACTTAACAGACGGAAGGGAATTTTCCTTTGCATTTTCTGGTATATACTTTAAATTAGTGTTTTACTATGATATGATGTAGGATAATTCTTGAATGTGATACATCGTTCATGGACACAAATTACATATTGTCTGGTATAGTAGGTTAGATTTTACGTTATCAACTTGAATTTTGCTTTGTCACACTGCATTATATACACAGAATAACTCTTTGCATTGTACAGTTCACCATACTTCCGAATTGGAAGTTACACTGTGATTAGATTAATTAGCAGTTATGGGATATATGTATTATGAGTTAGCTAATGATGATTTTGTGCTAATGCAAATTTAAAATGAACTGAGGAAGCAGTTGTAACAAAGTGATGCGAAGTGGAGTATGGTAATACACAGCACTTTATACTGACTGTTCACTGCACTTGATAAACTAATGGAGGTAAGAAGCGCAGTAGTTGCAAAGAGAGGGTGGCTATTCTGAGAAATAATTAATTTCGTTTACTGATGTAGATTCACACTTATTTGAGGACACTGATACAGACGTGATTATTCTGACCATTAAATTTGGAAGATGATACATTTCTTTAGCCTATTGACATTTTGACATTGAAATCGGTTTGATATAGCATCTAATGTCTGGTATTCCAGTTGAGACATGTATGATTACAGTTTACTTTTGACTGCATATTTAAAAAAAATATTTGATACTATATCCATAACTTGACATCCATCTCACAACACAACATTCTTTTGAGAGGTCAGACACAATTTATTAGGTAACAATATATGAACAATTGAACATAGTGATTAGGAATCTTATAGAACATTCAGTGGAGTGCATCAAAATGGCATCAATATGATAAAACATAAATTTTATACACTTGTATTTTTCTTGTGTTTTTAGTATAGTGAGAAAAAATTTAATCTTGTATATGAGGAACCTGACTGATAAAACTTCATATATAACATGTATTTTTCACACACTTATTGTCAAACTTTTTGTTTGTTTCACTAGCTATTCCCTTCATTTCAGCCAGAGATTTAAAAGAGCTATGTCTCCCTGTGATAATGAAACCTGTTTGTGGTATTGTAATACCACAACACCTTTGGGATCCTGTATCCTATTCTGGTCTCATCTCTACTCTCCTGAGGGGGGCATAATGACTTGAGCAATAAAAAATTAAAAGAAGAGTTCAAAAAGTGTCAGAAATACTATACAGACCTACTAATTTCTGAAAAACAGAAACGTTTTTAAACTGTCATTCAGAACTCAAATAATATTTCCAAAACATCATGGTCACTAGTAAATAGAGAAATAGTTAAATATATTAATATGGGAAACATACAACTGAAAATCACTTGCTGATAAATGGCACAGTAGAAACTGATCAGAAAAAGGTAGCAGGCCTATTTAACAATTATTTTGCTTCTGTTGGCTGCAGTATAAACAATCAGCTTAAAAATAAAATTTCAGAGAAACACCAGTGTCTGGAAGTATATTTTTCACATCAACAAGTGAAAAATAAATAATTAAAATAGTGAGTAGTTAGAAGAATTCTCATGCAGCAGGATATGATGGTCTTAGCGCAAACACTGTTAAGAAATGTATTCATAAAACTGCAACACCTTTAGTAGAAATTATCTAATTTCATGTGGAAGATGATCTGTTTCCAGATGAGTTGAAAATTGCTCAAGTCGGGCCTATTTTTAAAAAAGGAAACAAAAGCCTAGTAGAAAACATTCACATCATAATATCCAAAAACTTTGAGAAAATAATATAAATAAGAATCTGAAACTTCCTGGTAAGCAAAATAGTTATTCCTAAGGGGCAATATGGGTTTGTCAAGGGGTCATCCACCATTACAGCAGCATCCAATTTAATCAGAGACGCCACTCAAGCAGTAGACAATAAATAACATGTACGTGGCAGCTTTCTAGACTTTCAAAAAGCATTGATATGACCATATTGCTGGACAAACAGCCAATCACCTGATTAGATCCATCTTGACAAATAGGAAGCAGTTTGTGTCTATTAGCACTACAGAGGAAGCATACAAATCAAACACCACTGACATTAATTTTGGTGTTCCACAGGGGTCAATATAGGGAACACTTCTTTTCATAATTTATGTTAATGATATTCAGTCTATAACAAACCCCACTACAGCTATCTTATATGCAGGTGATACCACATTAATATGCCACAATCCAAGCTATTCGCAGCTCGAAGTGGAATCCAGTACTGCAGCAGGCATAATTCTGCAGTATTTTAATGAAAACAAATCAAAATTAAATACAAATAAATCCATCTATTTTGAATTTGATCCTGGGAGGCAAAAAAACAAATGAAAACCAAATTTTAATTGGTGATGAATATACACTCCTGGAAATGGAAAAAAGAACACATTGACACCGGTGTGTCAGACCCACCATACTTGCTCCGGACACTGCGAGAGGGCTGTACAAGCAATGATCACACGCACGGGACAGCGGACACACCAGGAACCGCGGTGTTGGCCGTCGAATGGCGCTAGCTGCGCAGCATTTGTGCACCGCAGCCGTCAGTGTCAGCCAGTTTGCCGTGGCATACGGAGCTCCATCGCAGTCTTTAACACTGGTAGCATGCCGCGACAGTGTGGACGTGAACCGTATGTGCAGTTGACGGACTTTGAGCGAGGGCGTATAGTGGGCATGTGGGAGGCCGGGTGGACGTACTGCCGAATTGCTCAACACGTGGGGCGTGAGGTCTCCACAGTACATCGATGTTGTCGCCAGTGGTCGGCGGAAGGTGCACGTGCCCGTCGACCTGGGATTGGATTGCAGCGACGCACGGATGCACGCCAAGACCGTAGGATCCTACGCAGTGCCGTAGGGGACCGCACCGCCACTTCCCAGCAAATTAGGGACACTGTTGCTCCTGGGGTATCGGCGAGGACCATTCGCAACCGTCTCCATGAAGCTGGGCTACGGTCCCGCACACCGTTAGGCCGTCTTCCGCTCACGCCCCAACATCGTGCTGCCCGCCTCCAGTGGTGTCGCGACAGGCGTGAATGGAGGGACGAATGGAGATGTGTCGTCTTCAGCGATGAGAGTCACTTCTGCCTTGGTGCCAATGATGGTCGTATGCGTGTTTGGCGCCATGCAGGTGAGCGCCACAATCAGGACTGCATACGACCGAGGCACACAGGGCCAACACCCGGCATCATGGTGTGGGGAGCGATCTCCTACACTGGCCGTACACCACTGGTGATCGTCGAGGGGACACTGAATAGTGCACGGTACATCCAAACCGTCATGGAACCCATCGTTCTACCATTCCTAGACCGGCATGGGAACTTGCTGTTCCAACAGCACAATGCACGTCCGCATGTATCCCGTGCCTCCCAACGTGCTCTAGAAGGTGTAAGTCAACTACCCTGGCCAGCAAGATCTCCGGATCTGTCCCACATTGAGCATGTTTGGGACTGGATGAAGCATCGTCTCACGCGGTCTGCACGTCCAGTACGAACGCTGGTCCAACTGAGGCGCCAGGTGGAAATGGCATGGCAAGCCATTCCACAGGACTACATCCAGCATCTCTACGATCGTCTCCATGGGAGAATAGCAGCCTGCATTGCTGCGAAAGGTGGATATACACTGTACTAGTTCCGACATTGTGCACGCTCTGTTGCCTGTGTCTATGTGCCTGTGGTTCTGTCAGTGTGATCATGTGATGTATCTGACCCCAGGAATGTGTCCATAAATTTTCCCCTTCCTGGGACAATGAATTCACGGTGTTCTTATTTCAATTTCCAGGAGTGTATTAAAAAAGAATGCTCAACGAAATTTCTTGCCCTCACACTTGATCCAGAGTTAAACTGGTCTTATCATGTAAATGATATTTGCAAAAAGCTATCTACTACCACACATGTCCTCAGAAAACTGAGACCTTTTTGTAATATTACCTCTCTGAGGCAAATATATTTTACACTATTTGAACCCCCTCTGAGCTATGGGATAGAGGTATGGGAATCCAGCAGTGAAGGTAATATGAAAAGTTATACTTATCCTGCAAAAGAAGGCTCTTAGAATTATGGGAAAGAAATGTGCCAGGGAGTCCTGCAGAAATTTTTTAAAGAATTATAGTATTAACTGTTCATAGCTTGAATGTACTTAAAATAATCATTATGGCAGTAAAGAGCTACAAAAGAATAAAGAAATACATAGTCACAATGCTAGAGGTAAGATTAAAAACTAATGTACCATCACAATTTACATGCAATGCAGACTACAGGCACATGGTTGGAATAAGATTGCTATTGTAATTATGGAGTAATTAACGATTAAAGTCCCAATATTTCAAGTGATCGCGAGACGGCTAGTTTTTTATCTATTTTTGAGTCAGAAATTATTTGTATCCCTAATAATCCTAGAGGTAGTAAGTGTTCACCAAAGAAATGTGTTGAGACTTTTGTTGTTCATGTTGTATATTAATGAAGTTGCTGACAGTACCAACAGTATCCTCAGATTTTCCCAGATGTTGTTATCTATGATGAAGTACTTCCTGAATAATGTGGTGCAAAGATTCAGAGTCAGATTTTGGTAAGATTTCGAAGTGGTACAGAAATTGACAACTTGCTTTAAATTTTCAAAAACGTGTAAGTTTGTGCTTCATGAAACGACAAAAACGTAGTATCTGGTGACTAGGTAGGATACTACCATCGGGACCGATGGTCACAAAGCAGAAGAAGTTAAGGAATTCTACTACCTAGGCAGCAAAATAACCAATGATGGATGGAGCAAGGAGGACATCAAAACACTGGAAAGAAGGGCATTCCTGGTCAAGAGAAGTTTACTAGTATGAACCATAGGCCTTAATTTGAGGAAGAAATTTCTGCGAATGTATGTTTCGAGCACAGCATTCTATGGTAGTGATACATGGATTGTGGGAGAACCGGAACAGAAGAGAATCTAAGTATGTGAGATTTGAAAATTAGGTCGATGTAAGAAATAAGGAGGTTCTGCACTTAATCGGAGAGGAAAAGGATGTGTGGAAAACACAGGAGAGGAATTCATGGTGGGCCACATCGAACTAGGCAGAAGACTGTTGACTAGAAAAAAAGTATATTATTGAGATACAGTTGGGATCAGGAACCTCATATAAATACCTGGATGTAACAAATTGTAGGGTTTGTAGTGGTACATGTTGCTATTTTAATCGTAAAAACTGTCTGTGAACGACATTCAGTAACATTGGATGATGGTGTAAATATATTGATAAACAACTAAGTGTTTTAGTCTGATATAAGCTTTAACTTGTACAGTAATTTAGATAACAGATCTACCACAACCTGAAGTACAGATAGCACAGTCCTAGCGGAAATTGTAGATCAATTTAAAACATTATAAAATTAGATGAACAAGCAAATAAACTAGATGAGATGTCTAATACAATGGGACAGTTAGATGAACTATTCCAAAATAACCAAAAAATTGTAAGATTTTGCAACAAAAATAGATCAAATTTCCAAATTACAGAAAACAGCTAATTTACCTAAGGAGTTTGAAACGAAAATAGTCGAGCATTGTGATATAATTAGACAAGAAGTGAAAATGCAATTTACAAATGTAAATGACAAGATGACACAGCTGGAGAAATCATCTTCGAGGAATTACAAAAATATATGCAATCAAATCTCAGTTACTCAAGATAGGGTAGAAATATTAGAACTAAATAAAAAACTTATTGAAATTTCTAGCAATCCAAATACATTACTGATTTGGAGAAGTGTCTGGAAGAAATGGTAGAGTAAAAGGTAGACGAAAAGTAGGTACCAACAGGACTATCTCTAATTCTGTGGACGATACTACTAATAGCAAGAGTGAGTTAAATATATTATGGAATGAATTGGAAGACACTAAATAGGAACTTAGGAGCAAAATAGCTACATCTAACATAGGATTATTGCCAGAACTATTAGGTGAATTATAGATAGGAAATGGAGGTAGCCGTGATTAGCAGTTTCTAAACTTTAAGCCAGAAGGAGAAGTAGATCCAATGTATTTCTTAAGAGTATTTTCTCAATCTATGCCTCAGAAATGAGATGATACTAAAAAAAATCACTAGGATATTTACTAGCTAATACAGTGGAATGTGGAACAGACCATTCAGAGAAATTTATATCATGGGAAGACTTCCAGAAAAAATTTAAGAGAAAATACTGGTCCACAAGTTCAGAAAAGTTGATACTAGTGTTCTTAGATCCTAAGTATCATAATAGTTCACGGGATGCATATAAGAAGTATATTGAGTGGTATCTGACTACATCTAGGTATTTAGATAACCAACTAGATGAAAAACATTTGGTTCAAGTGCTGGTAAGGAGATTGCCTTATTTTGCATGTAAAGAAATATTATAGTGGGTGGAGTACTGTAGAATAATTATTTGTAGAAGGTTTAGATACCCTGAATATAGAAAGAGGCGATTTTAAACATGCAGAAAATCGGAATACAGGAAATGGAAATAGTGTTTAAGTCCTCAGGATAGTCTGCCTTCTTTGCATATTATGTAGGGTGACGACTGCCAGGTTCCAAGTTAATTGCTCCATTTTTTTCCACTTCAGTATTCTAAGAGGGAATTTCTTTCTTTTTAGTCAGTCTATTGTTTATCAATTTTCTCCTACTATCTCAGGTATATTTTGCCAATATGAAAGACTTCTTAAACATACGGATGTACCTATATTTTAAATACAGAAGTATAGCACAATCTTCATAATAATCGATAATAGTTGCAGTAATTGCCATTTATTACGATTTGGACTGTATTATAAGTAAAAATGTAATATGTAACAAAATAAACTTCAAACTCAACCAAAGTTATTATATTTGTTTGACAAATGATTCTACTCTATGCAATTTTTTAAATGTGAATAATGCGTGTATGTGGGTGTGTTTCACTGCTGTTCCATGTAAACCACTATGCATAAAGAGGAATTACTGCTAGCAAAACTAGTGCAAAAGACTATCGTAAACATTGTCAGTATGTTATATTTTTCGGTGTCAACAGGCAATATGAGTTTATACTAGCTGATTCGACATTACAGTGGGAGAATGCATTTATGACCAACTGAACAAGCTAACAATTAATCATCTTCTGTGAATAACGCGACGGAATTCTGACCAATAACGTCGAAAACCAACAATATTTTGACAAGTAACACTCCCTTTCATTTTAAGGCATTGTCCAATTCTTGCCATGAAAGTGACAGGGGTTTACATGTTAAAATACTGTAGCTTTTGACAAATTCATCCAGATGCATTCTCGCAAGTAAAGCAACAGGCTGGGAAAAGCTTAACTTCTCCTTGGGAGAAGGTGTTGAGCATTAAAAGTCTGAATACTTCGCAGGCTACATATTCATAATCAATAAAAGCTAGGAAGTTCTCACGTACAGTGTATGCAACTGATATGTTGATAAAAATGTTTTTAAACCATGAGTCTTTAGAGCCACGAAAATCATTACTTTGCTTCAAAATCTACATCATAATACCATCTGGTGTCTGAGTCCATGTCCGAACCATGTGATTGTAAATTTAGGATGATACATTCAAGGCTTTTATCCATCTTCACCTCCCTGTGAAAGTCTTATGTTTGAAACTTTTCAGCGTGATGGACACAATGAAGGGGGATGCTGTCTATTGCATCAAGCACAAGGCTTTCAGTGTCTGTTTTGCTTTTTCCCGGCATATCTTGTAACCTGTGTGCAAATTAATTCCATCGGATTATACTGACAGTAATGTGTGAGTAAATGCAAAACTGTGTGACCACATTCACATGCAGGCAAGTCAGATTTGTACGAGGGTCATTCAATAATTAAAGAGACAAATTGGTCCGGCGAAAAAAGCGTTTTTCCAACCAATTTCCCACAAACTTTTTCCCGTCCTCATTGTCCTGGAACCTCTTCCCACGTAATGCATCTTTCAGTGCACCAAACAAATGGAAATCACTAGGTGGCAAATCAAGACTGTAAGGGGGACGAGGTAGTATTCCCCGGCCCATTCTGTCGATGGTTTCACGGGTTAGTTGAGCGATATGAGGACGTGTGTTGTCTTGCTGGAGAATCACAACTCTACTCTGAGATCCACGACATCTCTCTCTCATGGCTGGCTTCATCTTGTTTAAAAGAAAATCCTCGTAGTATTGGCTATTCGTTGCACGTGGCTCTTAGAGATAATAACAACAAACTGGACCTTCAGCATCCCAAAATATCGTCAATATGACTTTTCCTGCTGTTGCTTGGATTGTGAATTTTTTCTTGACAGGTGAGTTGGTGTGCTTCCACTCCATGCTGTGTCTTTTTGATTCTGGCTAATAATAGTGAATCTAAGTTTCATCACAAGTTAAAATTTCGTTGGGGAAGTGCTCACCTTCTCTTTCATAACGTTCTTTTAGCTCTGTGCACTCTCTCAACCTTGTTTCCTTGTCGCATCAACGCCTTTGGTACCCATTTTGCACATGTTTTGGGGTTCTTCAGTTTGTTACAGATAATGTTATGAACTGTATCAGTACTAACTTGAATCTTATCAACTATCATTTCCACAGTCACACAGCGGTCTGCACGAATAATGTCATCAATTCGACTTTCAAGTGAGGGAGTTGAAACTGCAACTGTGGTTTCTCGCCTTCAGCATGTAAAAAAGGAATAACCTGAATGTTGTTCAACTAATGCGTACATTTCAAGTGGACTAACCATTTTTAAATGTATTTTTGATGTCATAAACAAAACAATGTTGATACATCAGCTGATCAAAGCCCATCCCAGTGGTGCCAACTTACAGCCACAAAAGTATCAAACTTCCCCTAGTAACAGTTTTTTTCCCTAGACCAACTTGTATCTTTAATTATTGAATGACCCTTGTATGTTCTGTCATGTGACTTTTATAAATTAATGAGCTGCAAGAGTTCAGCACGAATCTGGCTTATGTTGTCCAGAATATTTTTATTTTTCAGCGAAAGCACAATATCCCCTTTCGTGGTGCTCGTACCTGGTCAATTCTCTGTAATGGCTGAGTGATAACTGGCAAAGTAATTACAAACACTGACTTCAAAGCTAGGTATGGCAAGAATTGTTCAGTGAATCACTTCTTGAAAGCCAAGCTGTTTCTCTACTGTTCCCCTCTCGAACAGTGAGCAGTAAACACGAACGCTTTTATCTTTCCTTGTGAAGTCTAATTTCTCTTATTTTATTATGATGAACATTCCTCCCTATGTAGGTGGGCGCCAACATAGAATTTTCACAATCTGAGGAGAAAGATGGCGACTGAAATTTTATGAGAAAATCCTGCCACAACGAAAACCGACATTGTTTTGATGATTGCCACCCCATTTCGCATGTCATAGCCGTGGCAGTCTCTACCCTTCTTTGAACTTTTTCGATCAATTCTATCTGCTGTGGATCCTACAACTGACAGCAATACTCCAGAAGAAGGAGGAAAAGCATGGTGTATGTAATTTCTTTAGAGAACAAGTTGCATTTTCTAAGAGTTCTACCAATAAATCGCAGTCTTTGATTTGCTTTCCACACAACGTTATCCATGTGACAGTTGCATTTTAAGTTATTCATAATTGTCATCCCTAAGTGTTTAACTGAATTTACAGCCTTTATGATGTGTGTTTTATTCTGTAAATCGAATTTAGCGGATTCCTTTTAGTAATCATGCAGATGGCTTCAGACTTTTCATTATTTAGAGTCAACTGCCACTTTTCTCACCATACAGATATCTTGTCTAAGTCGTTTCCTAATTTGTTTTAATCTCTGATCATTTTGTAAGCAGTAAATAACAGTATCACCTGCAAACAGTCTAAGAGGGCTGCTCAGATTGTCTCCTAAATCGTTTATTATACCCGGGCCACTGAAACATGTCGCTTCAAAGTCACCCCCCCAAGTGCCGTGGAGTTGGTAATACAACTAAAAAACAAGTGAGGAAATCGAGGCGCCGCATCTTCTGAACCAATAACAGCACCGAACAAAAGCCTGTTACGGCGTGGACGCTATCATGTTGCTGGCTTCCATGTAAACATTGTACGTTAGCGTGCGAACGCCTAGTGCTGTGTTGTGTTGTGTTACCGCCTCGACTACAGTTTTTGTTTATTAAACAATGTCACCAAAACGATGTCGTTCACCAAGCGACAGTATGTTGCGGAGTGGAGTGCCATGTCACCAAAACGATGTCGTTCACCAAGCGACAGTATGTTGCGGAGTGGAGTGCCATTAAACAGGCAGGCTTTGGAACTGCTATGGAGAATGTGTGAATTTTACGAGCAAGAAAAAGAATTTGTTTCTGTTCATGGGCAAGCGTCGATTCCTCCTGATAAAGTTTTAGAGTGTACCTCGAAAACTCTACGGCTCAGTCAGAGAACAGTTATAAGGAAAAGGGTGCTACTTCAAGACTTCAAGACACTGAAGTAAACAGTGTGGAAGAAAGCCCAGTGGGAGAAACAGTGTGTTTTTGAGTACCCCAGGAAAGAAAGAAAAACAGCCTCATCCTGTTACAGATATAGATTCTTTCCAGTCGGATGCAATTAGTTGGCACATATGAAGGGCTTATATATTTGAATATTTCTGGTATCTCAACTGTAGATTTTTCAGCGCTTATTTAACTTTAGGACTCTGTATCTCAGAATGAACAAAAATGGACTTGTACCACTGTCGAAATAAGCCCTTCATATATGGATACTATAAAAGAAAAGAATATCCCACAATAGAGAGGTTCCTAATTTCTTTAAAAGAAAATGACCTTTTCTCGGGGGGAAAACGTGACTTAAGATAATATTAAAACGTATGGGCTTCCGTTTTAAAAAGTTAGATGGACTAAAACTGTTACTTGAAAAAGCTCATGTCGTTGCAGCTCGTACCACTTTCTTACACAAAATTGTAGGAAAGGACATTCACGACGAAACCTGAGTCAATGCTGGAGAATCAGCTGAGAAATGCTGGACAGATGATACACCGGAAAACAGTGGTCTTCAGCCAACAGGAAGAGGTTACCGATTAATTATGGCCCATGCAGGATCTTCAAACGACTTTGTGCCTGAAGGATTTCTAGTTTTATGATCGAAAAAAACCAGTGACTATCATGAGGATATGGACCACCCACGGTTTCTACAATGCTTGAAAAATTTGTTGCTCCAGTTTAGTGTTCAGACAGTGTTTGTGATGGACAATGCTCCATACTATTCTGTGATTTTATATAAAACTCTTACCACTAGTGACTGTAAAGAAACTATGGTGCAGTGATTGGAGGCGAGAGATATTGCTGCGGTTATGAGCATGACTAAGCTGCTGTTATAAGCCTGTGACGCCTAAATACGTTGTGGATGAAATTGCAAGAGATCAGGGTCACTTGGTAATTTTGCTACCGCCTTAGCACTGCCATTTTAATCCAATTGAATTGATTTTGGGTGAAGTAAAGGCATACATTAGAAGTAACAACAAGACTATAACAGAAGTGGAAAGAGTGCTACATGAAGGTCTTGCTACTGTAGACACTACTTCATGGAGGAAAAAGTAGGCCATGTTGCTAAACACATAAGAGAAATACAGACTATATATGGCATAATAAATTAAAACCAACAATTAATGATTTCTCTTGATGATGATGATGATGATGATGATGATGATGATGATGATGATAATGACGAAGACAGCGGTTTTGGCGCCGATTCCGATGATAGTGAAGGAGAACTGGATGGAATCGCGCCATTGACATCGTAAATTGATGAGTGTAAACGTATATAGAATTCTTTCTTTCAGCAATCAGGTAGGCTATGCATGTTTTGCTTTCTTTCTATGAGTGTGGATAGCGTGTCCTTTGGTACGCTTAGGTTTATAGTATTATATATATATATATATATATATATATATATATATATATATATATATATATTACGTGCAGCTATTATGGTAACAATTTGGAACGATTTTTCATAGATATTGCCATTAGCTTCGACTGTTTTTATTTCCTGGTTTCATATACTATCAAACCCTTAGTCTCTGACGTTGTTCTCTCCATTGTTAGAAAAATGTACTTTGTTGCACTTATGTATAAACGTTGATTGTAGCTTACATTTACATAACATACTTCGGAGTTGTGGGTATGTGCGGTGACAGCTATTGCAACCTCGCAATCACAGTGATATAGATCAGGAACAGAGGAGCGCTTATAACACTTCCTTGCAAATGCCAGATATCACTTTTGTTTTACTCGATGATTTTCCGTCGATTTCTACATATAGCGATCTTCTTGACAGGAAATCGCGAAACCAGTCGCACGAGTAAGACGATACTCCACAGGCACGCTGATTAATTAAAGTTGCGTGTGAGAAACTTCACGTTTATTGTTGTCACATGACATTTTCATTTGTAAGTCACACTAAAACGTTTACAGATGCACATTCACTGCTATACTGCAACAAGACAGTAACACCGACATCTGAATGAACAATTCGGTAGCTCTGTGAATGAAAGTACATTGTCGCAAATACAGCAACAGTGCAACACGTGGGAAAGAGATTCTCACAGTCCAGTTTGTACCTCGCGGCTAGCCACTCCGAAAGAGAATGAATCTTACTGGCTACTAACAGTTAATGGTGAGGTACGCGCAGAATGGCTGAAAATAGGGCCACCTTCCAACATGACACGAGCTATAGTGGTATCAACTGGATGGGATGTAGGGGGGAGGGGGGGATGAATTGAACAGGGGGAGATACGAGTTAAGAAATTACAACGATACATACTAGCATACACTAAGTTATTCAGAGGCACTCATGTAACACATAAATAATAATAAGTTGAGAAATAGGAGTGATAATAGAAAAGAAGGAAGTAAGAAACTATTATTATCTATAGATTCCGGGTAAGATCACTATGCTGAGGTGAAACCTCAGTTATTAGAAATGGTTAAAGCTATACTGTCAGAGAATATTCGTATGATTGTAAGTGTGAAGGTGGAGTACACCCAGATTTGTAGAGAGATAAGAGAATAAGAGGGGAAGTTTACTTACAAAAAGGGAACTATACCTGAGGTCAGGTGAATCCAGAGGAGGGAACCTATACCTAAGGTCAGGTAGATCCAACGAAAGACGGACCTGAACCACTTACAAAAAGAAATTTAGAAAATTATATATATTATACGCACACACAAAGAAGGAGCACTTACCTTGCTAGAGCAAAACAGCATGTTCACTGCACCTTTCCAGAGATGAGAATGCAGCGAATATAAAAATACAAAACTAGAAAAGTAAACTAAATGAAGATATGGACTTACCAGGAATCAATTGATTCCTTAGACTTTTCCTTCTTTAACACATGTTGAACGACAACAGTTCTGAGATATGTAAACGTGGAAAGTACGATAAGATGAAATGCCAACATTTAGCTCCTTAAAGTAAACAGCAGGGTAAATTTAGGGTTTCAAAGTAATTAAGCAAATCATGTTATTAAAATAATGATCTTAAACAAGTTTAATGTGAAAGCTGGAGAAAAGGGATGCTTTGTGTATGATTGTGTTTGTGTGTGTGTGTGTGTGTGTGTGTGTGTGTGAAGGAGAAACTACCTCTTGTTTAATTAAGTTTTATTGTACAATACTATCTGTCTGAAATACGAAGACAAAAATCTTTAAATAGTCAGAAACCAAATGAGTTTTAAGCCATGGTGACTAATGTAAGAAAATTGATGATCACTGTATGTATCAGTTTGATGCTGAAAGGAATGCACTGAATTTAGGTCACAAGAAACCTAAATATGAAAGTGACATTAATTTATTGGTTGCTTATAAGATAAGCCATACTATCTCTAGTTGTGTAAATTATTCCAGAGGACATTTTTCATGTCAGTGGGGGAATCTGTAGGGGTACATGTTGCTAAAAAGAATAGCAACATGTCTTCCTTTCCTTTTACTTGACTGATGAAAGATGAGCATGTGAAAAAACGTGACTTTAACTAGTAGTGCTGTGAAGAGCATCCACTGTGCCCAGATTTTTTGAAATTTATGGACAGATATGAGAAAGGAAAATGTGTGCACAATGCAGAAACCAACGATGGAAGTGTAATTTGTACTGGCCAGTGAGGAGCCACCTGCACTTTTCAGGCGTGATTTGTCTCCAAAGAAGAGAGGGGCCTGATGACAATTGTCGAGCACTAAAGAAAAATGAATGTTGTTACATAGACACTGTGCTATGCTATTCGAGTTCAGTAGTAACTAATGGTTTTGGTCAAGCATTGAAGCATCATGTACAAACATGTTGTCTGAAAAGCTTTGTTGATTATCAGTTGTTGTGAGTTGAGTACATATTTGAATATAGAAGAATTACTGAAACCATGTATTGCAATTTCACAGTGAGTTGCTTAAACGTAGAAGCTCTGTTATAGCCATTGCCCCTATGCAGTTGGAAAAGAAGTCACTGGTCAAATACGTGGCACTGAATAGCAGAACCACAACGTCAAGAGAAAACAAGATGGTGACCGGGACATTCGGAAAAGAAGGTAACTGTTACTAAAGGGAACGAGTAAAGACATAGTATCCCACAAAATATCGATCATTTAAAATCAACCTACAGTAAGAAAAACGCCTCAGGTTATGATTTGGGATGATAAAATAGAATCAATCATAGGTGAAGCAGGTGATGGACTTCAGTTCATTGGTCGAATAAGCAGTCAGTCTACAAAGGAAATTGGTTAAAAAACACTTATGTGACTCATCCTCGTCCTCGATTATGAGGTCTGTTAGAAAAGTATCTGAGCTCTTTTTATTTTTTGCAAACACCTGATGGATTTCAATCTAGCACTCTTGCATGAGCTGACATCGAACCTTCGTGCGAATGTGTGAATTTTTTCCCACCTGCATTAGACGTTGGCAAGCAGCAGTTAATTGAGGTAGTGTACAGTGCTTGCGTAGGCTTTTCATTGTAAGGGAAATGATGGAACGAATGGAGCAGTGCTACCACATCAAATTTTGCCGGAAACTGGGCGACAGGCAGGTGTAAACCATGCAGAAGATTCAGACGGCTATTGGTGACGATGCCATGCCCATCACACTGATTAAGGAGTGGTATAACTGGTTTAGAGATGGCTGCACATTGGTGGAGAGTGAGTCACGATCTGGTCGACCATCAACATTCTAAAATAACTAGGTCATTTAGGTCATTGCTATACACCGTGGTGATGAGGGTAAGTCATGTGACTACCAGAGAAATTGTTGAAGAGGTGGGCATCAGCACTTCTGAGGCACATCCACTGCGATTGAAGATTTGGCCATGAAGAGAGTGTCGGGCAAAATTCGTGCTGAAGCTGCTGACAGTGGAATAAAAGTAACTCATGTTGAAGTTTCACTGGCCATGTTAGACTCGACAGACAGTGACCCCGACTTCGTGAACACTGTAATCAGTAGTGAAGAGTCTTGAATATAGATGTACGATCCGAACGCCAAATCCCAGTCATTGCTGTGGAAGCATTCCTCATCACCAAGAAGAATGAAGGTCTGCCAAGTCAGCAGCAACGCCACAGTGATGCTCACTGCTTTTCCTTACTCCAGTGGTGTGGTACACCATGAGTATGCACCACAGGGTCAACAAATCCTCAGAGACTACCACAGGGACGTTGTCAACGTCCTCTGACGCCTACGTGACGCTGTGTGGCGCAAGAAACCAGACTTGCAGTCAACAGGGAATTGGCACCTCCATCGCAGAACACTTCAGCACAATCCTCGCATTTGATTCAGACTGTTTCGGCAAAAATACAGATTCCTGTGCTTAATCAGGCTCCTTACTCTTCTGATTTGCCCCCTGCAACTTTTGGCTGTTCCCCAAACTCAAGCGACCATTGTAGGAAACGCGATTTCAGACAAGGAAGGTCGTTATGGCAGCAACGACAGCCGAGTTCAGTTCCTTTCCGGAAGAGGCTTTGTGAGCGTACAAGCTGTGGCAGGAGATTAGAGCGGCAGTTTTCCGGCGCAGTGCACGTGGCTGACGGTTGCTGCGGGGCCGTGGCGAGAGGCTAGCACGTACGCGGCGTTGGAAAAACCGGAGTGGACGCGTGGCAGGGGTGCATATGGCCGTGTTTGCGCGCTTGGAGAAATTTATATTCCAGAGAAAAGTTGATAGAAACAAAACCAAAAGTGACATAGAGGGTTGAGTTGGCACTCATGGACAGAAAAATATCTAAAGCTAAATTATCTAGACGCGCCACAAAAATATATAATAGTTTAAAAGTTATTGTCGTCTTAAAAATTGTAAATTTATTAAAGTTCAAAAGCTAATATCTCGACAATGCTTTGACCGATTAATATGAACAAAGTGTCTACGGATACGGCTAGTAGAGCTACATCGAGCAATCATAGCCGATTTAGCATAGTGTACACCATTTTTGAATTAGTGATCGGAATGGGATTCGACTGAGAAAACTGTTTTTGGTAATAAATAAATTTAAAGAGACGAAACTAGTGGCAGCATTCTAAAGTTTAAAGAAGTATATGAGTAACTAAGTATGTATATTTATTTGTTTATTTATGTTTAGTATTAAAAATCTGGGAAAAGCAAAATCATGCCACAAGAACATTATTTGTGAAAAAACGGTGGCAGATACAAAAAATTGGGCTTTAAATTGTTACTGCCTGGAAAATTTCCATATTTTTCAGTATACCATATACTTTTTTGTGTTTAGTTTTAGAATATTCATAAGTATCGTCAAACATTGTTTTGAATTAGGCAGTCGTTTCGGAGCGTGGATAGGGTGGCAATCTTTGAAGAGTTGTTTCTGAGCTACACTAAGAGACTGACATGCCGTGTATCTGGGGGTAGTGGGTTGTTAGCCATGTTCGGGGACAAGTATGTATTTAGCAGCGTTCGAAAGTGATGAAGTGGAGCGCAGTATAGTCGTTTAGGACAGCAGAAAAGAGTGTATTTTGTGAATTGTGAACAGACTGTTGAGTGCCGTGATCGTGACATAAGAATTTTATAGTGAAGTGTTGTAGCATCAGTTATTAACAGCAGCCGTTATGTAAGAGCCCCTCAGACTGCATTTTTAGGGTTTAGTGAATATATTGAAGAAAAATAAACTACTTGTTCAAATTATAAATCAACATAAGTGACTAAATATTTTAAATTTCACCGCAATACCTGCCCGCATTGCTCTGGGCTACTCAATTAAGCTGAGTGTCAAACTCTTCGACTCTTCAAACCTCAATGTGTAGTGTCCAGTACAGTTGTAGCCTTTTTGGCATGCTTCCAACGATGATGGTTGACAGTACTGCTGGGAGAAGTGTGTGGAGTCCCTTGGGAACTACTCTGAGGGTGATTAGGTTTCCAGTGCTCTAGGTAAGTAAGTTTGTTTCGCTGCCAAAGGTCAGATACTTTTGTAACAGACATCATGTAGCAC
Source organism: Schistocerca americana (assembly GCF_021461395.2). Taxonomy (NCBI): domain Eukaryota; kingdom Metazoa; phylum Arthropoda; class Insecta; order Orthoptera; family Acrididae; genus Schistocerca; species Schistocerca americana. The sequence continues at coordinate 264,291,487 of NC_060120.1, forward strand.
AAGTGTATATACGAAATAGGACTGACAAGAGATACTGAATGTGAGCAAATAAAGGCAGCACTGATAGTCATTGACCTTGACTCATGGGAAAGTATAAAGGAGATGTTGAAAATAAAATGAATTAGCAGACACTTGAAAATAGTAGCAAACTGTCTACATCCAGTAACACTGAAATGCAGATAAAATACCTTCTGAACAATCCAAAATTTTATGCCATTTAATATCCGGCGATAAACTGCAATATAGTGTCAATTCTGAACCTGTAAGCTTTATTACAGGAACTATATTTAATACATAATGGATGTAATAGCGTGAATGTGATATAACTGCCTGTAGTTGTAAATAAAGGTAAATGTTGTAAATTGCTGGATAATAGTCAAGGCAACTTTATTTGAACCTATCACTAGCAACGACGCGGTGTGCAGCTACAATTCCGCCTGTGTTGGTGCACCTACTTTGTTAACCTTCGAATATTGAGATGACACTTGGAGTGGACAGGCAGAGGAAGCTTCTGTTCTAACTATTGCCTGTCTCATACTCGCATGTTGTATGAATGTATCACTAACAAATGTAGCAGCCTGTATCTTAACCGCTTAGATGTGGGGATCTCAAACACTCGAACAGTACTCAACAATGGGTCACACTAGTGTCCTACATAAGGTTTCCTTTACAGATGAATCACACTTTCGTAAAATTCCCCCAATAAATCAAAGTCGGTCATCATCTTTCCCACTAATGTCCTTACATGCTCTTTCCACTTTGTATTGATGCCTGTAAATTTAATTGGTGTGACTGTGTCAGCACCGCACTACTAATGTTGTATTCGAGCATTATTGGTTTGTTTTTTTCTACTCATCTGCGTTAACTTCAATGTATCTACACTTAGAGCTAGCTGCCATTCATCAGACCAACTAGGAATTTTAATTCACCTTGTATCCTCGTACAGTCAATCAACGATGAGACTTTACCATGCACCACAGCCACAGATTGCTACTTACAGTAGCCACCAGTGCATTCGTGTATATAGAAAGCAATGGTGGTCTGTGAGGTACTCCTGAAGATACCCTTGTCTCTGATGAACACTCGCCTTCGAGGACAACTACCGAGTTCTCCTAAATAAGAAGTATTTGAGTCACTCACATATCTGGAAATCTTTTCTGTATGCTTACACCTTCATTAACAGCTAGCAAAGTGACACCGCACAAATGTTTTATGGAAATCTAGGAATATAGAATCTGCCTGTTGCCCTTCATCCATAGTTCGTGGATATCATGTGAGAAAAGGAGCAAGCTGAGTTTCACACACACAATGCTTATTAAAACTGTGCTAATTTTTGGACCGAAGATTTTCCATCTCTCTCTCTCAAGTAAATTTATTACATTCGAAATGAGCATATGGTCAAGGATTCTGCAGCAAATCGCTGTTAAGGAAACTGGTCTGTAATTTCGTGTATCCGCTCTTTATCCTTCTTATACATAAGTCGCCTGTACTTGTTTCCATTTGCTTGAGACTTTGCGCTATGTGAGAAATTCGTGATAAATGCAAGCTAAGTAAGGGGCCAATCCTGTAAAGTACATTTTGTAAAACCAAATTGGGATTCCATTAGCACAGTCCCCTAAAATCCTTCAAATGGTTCAAATGGCTCTGAGCAATATGGGACTTAACATCTATGGTCATCAGTCCCCTAGAACTTAGAACTACTTGAACCTAACTAACCTAAGGACAGCACACAACACCCAGCCATCACGAGGCAGAGAAAATCCCTGACCCCGCCGGGAATCGAACCCGGGCATGGGAAGCGAGAACGCTACCGCACGACCACAAGATGCGGGCCTTAAAATCCTTCAACAAAGTTTGTAAAACCAACTCTATGTGAAAAATCTAGAAACATACTAAACTCCCCAGACCCTGCGTATCGCTCCCAAAGCGATCGCAAAAAGAAGAATTGACTAATTATAGTGAGCACAGACACATTTCCATATGTGAATGGATTCAGAAAATGACCTAATAAATGGTACAATGGAAAGTACCCTCCTCTGCCATGCACTTTAAAGTGGTTTGCAGAGAGTAGATGATGCTGTAGAAAGAGGTTTCAAACGCAAAGTTTTGGATATGTCGCTCATTTCTGTTGTAATTAAAAACACACAGTGAAAAACACCAACACAGTGAAGCAACAAAGAAAAAGATGTCGAAGAAAGAGAAACGCAATGCGTAATAACTTCCACCACAGATCAAGCAAGATTCTTCAAAATGAAAACCGCTCCTGCATCTCCCTGACAGTCATGAAAAAGATCTATAAATCATTCCATAAAAATTAATCCTCACATCATTCAATAGCCACTACAGTTAAACAAGGTGACACACTAAAAGAATATCACCTGGAAAAAGACGATCATGTTGTGGTAAAAGGTGACTGAATGATGCTTATAAAACTGAGGACAATGCTCACCGACAGGTTAAGCAAAATTGTATGATATAAACGTCATCATTTCAACATATCAGTTAGTCATGGCTTACAATAATGAAAGTGCGAAAACAACTTAGTTGAAGGCAAAATTTGATGTTCAGGAATTTGTCAAACATTTAATTGTTGAATTTCTTAAGACTTTTTTTCTAAAATGAGCCATTGTGAACACAAAAGCGAAATTTCGGGACATAGAAATCAATTAACATATCTGTATATTTTAATTTACTGATGTCCTTGGGATAACATTGTATGTGAATTCCTTATTTAGGTGAAAAGAATTCATCACACAAAAAAGGTACCATAATTAGAATTATATGTTGGGTCCACACACAAACATCTAGCAGACATCTGTTTTAACAACTACAAATATTAATTACAAACTCCCAGCACATTTATTCAGTCATGAAAAATGTTGTAACAATCAACTGTAGTTTGAGAATAATAGAGATATTCACTAGTACAATATTAGATGGAGAAGATATCTGCTCTTCCCTCTAGGGCATCCAACTTTAGCACAGAAAGGAGTGGACTACTCAGGTTTTTATGTATTATTGCTTATTTGTTTTCTAGTTACGTAGATCCTAGGAGTGAGTGTACTGTTAGGATGTAGAACGCATCAGATTATTATAGTACTAACCAACTATATGCAAACGGTCATGAGACTTACAATCTAAATCATATACAAACAGATAAATTCTTCAAAATCTAGCCAACATGAGTTCCCCAGTGTCAGGCTGAAAAACTGTGCGTGACCTATAACAAAAACTGCAGAACTTACCATAGAACTAAGTAATAAGTTGAGTGTGCTTGAAAATAGCACAGAGAAGGAAGAATAGTCGAACTGTACTACTGTCCATATGGACAGTTCTATGATCAACGCTAAATTGAGTCTGCAAAGCAAAAAAGATAGTCCTATTTGTAAACAAAGTAAAAAATACACGCTAGAAATAGACATGATCCCTTTATTCTCGCAGACAGCCATGAAAGAGGTATGGCTGAAATCATGAGTACTAATAAAACAGGATTCAAGGTAACAGGCACAATCAAACCAGAAGCTTCACTACATTAAGTTTTAAACAGCTGTAAAAAGTCTTTGATAAGTGGTACCACAAGCGATAATTGGAGATGCCAACAATGTACACTACAATGAAACTAGATGTGCTACGGAAATTTTAAAAAAGTAATCTGCATAATGCCTGAAGTTAAATTTTTAGTTGTCAGTATTCCTCACCGGTCTGATCCCATGGAAAACACATGCATCAATAACGAGATTATTACAGTCAACAGACTTTTTGCCAAGATATGTAGAGGTTATCCTAATGCTACATATATTAGGATAACTACTGATTGTGGAGAGCATTTTACAAAGCATGGTCTTCACAGAAACATGAAAGGGAAAGAAGCCATCAGTGCTGAAATATTGAATGCTATCAAAGACTCTAAACTACTGTCACGCACTATCACACTATAAGTTTACAAAACAAACAGTGAATATCATGATTATTGTACAAGAAGTCAAGATGATCTCCACAGAGATACAAAAAACTGTGGTACAGAAAGGAGTACATTATTGAAGCATAAAAGTCTACACTAAACTACCAGTTCAGGTCAAGTAAGTCATTGTGGAGACGACTAAGTTAAAAAAACAGCTAAAAATATATTTTTTGATAGCTCTTTCTATTCTCTGCAGGAATTTTTTGGCAACGTGTGATAAATAATGAAATGTGTATAATTTTAAGCATTCCTACAAGAGCTGACATATAGCTCTGGTACATAAATTATATAGATAAATAAGTATGCCTTATAATTTGTTCATTTTACCGTTACTACTACCATAAACTGTGTTATTATCTGAACACTTGGACCTCACTTTCATTCATTTCATTGTATTATCTTCCTGTAAATCGTTTTCATGATAGAGGCATTGTCAGAAGTGTAATTAGCATGCTAAGCACGTGTAAAACAAACATAATAACAGAATACCACTTAAATAGCTATTTTCAATGCGTTTTTGAGAGCACAACATTTGTCATGAAAAGGTACAGCAATGTTAAGACAAAAGCTTTCCACACATTGAAAGTACTCATTTATGTCATAGAAACTTTTGCTTAGAAGGTGATTTTTAAACTCAGTCTTAAATTTTGCTTCATCTATTACTTCCTTCATGTACACTGACAGAACATTGTAAAGTTTTATTCCAAAATAATTTACATGCTTTTGAGTTTCTGTTATCCTTACTATTTGCATATGTAAATTTGTACAAGTGAGTATTATAATTGTGCCAATCCTCATTGGTACGTAAATCGTTGAAGTGTGCTCTTGTACACAAAATGCTTTTAAATATATACAGTGATGGTATTATTAGTGTAAGTATTTGTAATTGTTTGAAGAGCGGATTACAGTGAGTTCTTAAAGATTGTGTGTTATAATTTGAATAGCTCTCTTCTGTAGTTTGAAGGTATCTCTTAATCGTGATTTAGTTTTACCCCGTAGTACTATACTATAAGACACAAAAGACTGAAAGTAAGCTAAATACACTGCTCTAGCACTTCTGTACTGCATACTCTAGATATTATTCTCAGTGTGAAACATGCCGAATTGAGCCTGTGGGATAAATAATTGATATGTTCTTTCCAGTTTAGGTTTTGATCAAGTGCATGCCCAGAAACTTTGTGGATTGCACATTCTCTCTCTCTTTGTCACTCAGTTTTAACTGGAGGTCATTTCTTTGGGTTCCTTCGTTATACTGTATAAAATCTGTTTTACTTAAGTTTTGGCTCATTTGTTGTATATACTTCAAGACTTTGTCAGTGGTGGTGGATGGTGTTTTTTTACGAGGGCTATCCACAAAGTACATTATGTTTTGGAATTAAAAATAAATAAAGTATTGGAAATTTTTTTTATTATCTACAGATGAAAGCCACACTTAATAACTACTTTTCTACATAGTTGCCATTTAAATTAAGGCACTTATCGTAGCGATGGACGAGCTTGGAAATTCCTTCGTCGTAAAATTCGGCCGCCTGCGCCTTCAACCACGTGGTTGACAGCTGTCAGCAGTCTCATATGCCAGGCATCTCAAGGTGTCGCTTGTCTCTACCATTGAAAGCTTAATAGCACAGGGCGTGTTGACACACACACACACACACACAAATGGTTCAAATGGCTCTGAGCACTATGGGACTTAACTTCACAGGTCATCAGTCCCCTAGAACTTAGAACTACTTAAACCTAACTAACCTAAGGACATCACACACATCCATGCCCGAGGCAGGATTCGAACCTGCGACCGTAGCGGCTGCGTGGTTCCAGACTGTAGCGCCTAGAACCGCGCGGTCACCCCGGGCGGCACACACACACACACACACACACACACACACACACACACTCACACTTGTTTAACCATACTTAAATACACAGCATGGCTCTCGCCTCGCCGCAAAACTTCTGCTGCATGACAACTCGCCATCTAAAACGTTCTCAACGTTATTCTTACCTCACATGGCACTGTAAAAAAATAACATACAAGTCAACCTCTCGGAAATTGTATAATGTCCCAGAAATAGTTAACGCTCGCGTTCTAGCTTTCTCAGGTTGTGTGCACGGAAATTCTTCCCATAACAGAACATGTTTACGAAAATAACATCCAGTCCACTCTTCCCAACGCTCCTAACGTGGTACTCTTCCAGCTGTCAACATACGCAAACGTTCCCTCCTATATCCCATCGCAATCAATCCAGCATTCTGATTCGCTCTTATCGAATTTATCCGCCGCATTAGTGATGCAACCGGTATCGGAGCATGATCTACTTTTTCTTTCTGAGGTTTCCTGTGCTTGTATTGCCTAGCTCGCTAAATTGCACTGACAGTTAAACACGAAAAATTGCCTACACATTATCAAATACATACCAGATTCACAAAAATGTTGGAAGAGAGGAAGACATTTACCAGTGCAACTAAAATTAAATATTTCTATTGCTACTACATTCTGACACTGGACAAAGTACAGTTAATCTCTCCTCTTGACGACTGCGCCTCAGTATCTATAACGCATATAATTTTCCACGTAAAAAATCGATCACCGTTATCCATGTACTCAATCTATATGTTCCTCACGATAGGACACGTAGTCATTCTCTCTAGTCATCCCATAACACAAACAATAGTAACTTTACAATGCAATATATACACACTTTACACAGTGTAAGCCACACTAACTTTAAAATACAATATATGCACATTCCACACAAACAGCGCACTTATCTTTTACATCTGTACAGCATCCGAAAAAATTATCGTACGTCCACACTCACACCGCCTATATGTCACGGTGCTTCTCCAGTCCTAGGGAAAAACTGTCTTCCTCTTCTTTTTTTCTACAGACGCTACACTCAACGGTAATACACTATTTTACACTGATCACCATTTTGCACTGACAACTAAACATCGCAATGTTGTCTACAGGTCATCATATACATACCAGACTCGCAGGAATATTGGAATGTCAAACCGATCACCAACCAGGGAATATAACACCGAGTACAGTCTCGATATAGTAAACACGCGATTCATATTTCTCACCATACCAAATCATCCCCTTTACTACAGCGAACCGACGTCACTCTCAGAACTGATGTGCAAGGAGAGGGTCGTCTCCCGGTGGCACAAACGCGTTACGTTTTCCGCTTTCTTTCTCGCATTTCTACAGACATCCCCAACTTGCCAAGTACAAGAACATCCATATTCTCGCTATAATATTATGCCATTTTAGCTGTACTTCTCGATATCAAGCACCAGGCAGCATCCTACCGATCACTCACGCAACGTAATTCTGAACATATAGACTGGGAATTATTTCTTTACAAACATGAATCTTTACCTAAGTGGAGCCTGCTCTAGACATTTCAATAACTAGAAACAAACAGACAATCCAACGTCGTGATAGTGAATTCTGAACGTCATTCGGCTAAGGAACGCGGATGTGACCGGTATATGCAACTCCTGCACACCGCTAGATATTTATCCAGTATGTGTACCATCTTGGTTTACGTCAGGAAACGGATGACAGTATCCTCTGCTGGTGGTACTATTAGACCTCATGGAGAACACACTGTTTGCCGATATCATGGATAACTGTACTTGCATCATCAGTTGGTGTCACTGTGGCGTCCTCCGACGGCGAGAAAATGTACTAAGCCAGTTGGTGTCTGGAGCTCGTGGGGAACACACTAGATGGCGCCATCTTAGATTACAATACTTGCGTGACTACAGAATCCTCTAGTGGCATCGATATGAACTAAGTCAGTTGGGCTATGGACTCAGTGGCGAATACACTTGGTGGTGGTGCTGCCTCTAATTGTTTAAATATAGGCTGGTGTATGATTTCGACAGTTGACGATTAGCAAGCAGAATCTTTTACATGGATTATTATTTTGACAATTTAGGGGTTGTTTGGCTATCTGGACCTAAGTGGTCTGCATTGTTTATGAGTGGTTCACATGTCTATAGGCTGTGTAATGTGTTATTTTTGACGGTTTGCAATTAGCAAGAGTTTGTGTAGAGGTTTATACATGAGTTATGTAGGAATAGTTTGGAGGTCTGTATGCTGTGGGGACATGTTAGAGCGTGTGTTCTGTGATACATGTACTCCATCCCTAAAAAAATTGCTCCCAAATAAAAAAAATGTACGCTCCATCAGCATAATACATGCTGAGTCCTTTTAACACCCGCCCCTAGGAAGAGGCGGCATGACAAAGTTTCACCATTATCTGTTTCGTTGGAAGTTTTATCTAGTGACAGATCATAAGCCACTTCAGTTTTTGTTTCATCTGTCCAAACCTGTTCCCCCACACAGGGTGCAGAAGCTACAACTTGGTCTTTGTTATTGTCTCAGTAGCAGTACAAAACATTATACCGCCCAACGTAGAGGCATGCAAATCCGACACCCTCTCTCGCCTTCCTGTTAGTCCTGATTCTGAAGTGGATGCTACTGTCACATCTTGTCAGACCGACGAACAGGGCACTGAAGTTTTACAACCTTTTCCACTGAACTACAGGAAAACTGCACAAGCCACAGAAGCACAGCCTGACTCGAACCTTTTGTACACTGTGTCCATACTGCTAGATATCGTTTCATAACAAACATTCAGAAATCTTTTATTCACCAATATTTTGCTCGTGGGCATAGTCTCTCCATCCAGCATAATGTGATTTTATTGGAAAACGAATCTGGACAATTGCGGCTGTTGCAAAAAGATGTGTTGCAATTGCTTTACTGAGGACCCTGGGAAACTGTATGCACAAAACTATTATTGCATTGGCATTGTACCTGACTGGGCATGAACAGCCACTTTGGAGAGATGACATCAGTGTTGCACTGGTGCTGAAAATCTACTGGCTTGGCCGAAGTCTCAATCGCCATGGCGACGAGTACTTATTGACTTTGCTGTTCCTTTTTAGAACACTCATTGGCTTATTGTGTGGACTCTTTTAGCTAAGATCCGTTTGCAAACCCCATGAACTCGACTTGTTGTGTAGTTCCGTTCAGGCTTTGTCATCTATTTTTTGTTTGGGGAGTCTGCCTACAGTGTTGGTTACAGACAACGGACTACAGTTTATGGCTCAGGAGTTTGAACAGTTTTATACAGCCAATGCTGTCACTCACTTTACCAATGTTCCATTTCATCCCAGTCGAACACAAAAGCTGAGCGATTCGTGCATACATTCAGCAGCAGACGAACGAACTATGTGCCTTCCACACACGGGAGCAAATGCTGCTGCTCTTCCTCAGAATGTGCTGCTCCCAGCTCGGCGATGGCCCGTTACAGACGGAGCTCCTACATGGCCGGCGCCACCACACGCTGCTCCAGTGGCTGCACTCACCACAGCACATGGCGCCTCTCATGTTCTACAATTATCGATTTGCGTCTAATGATTTTATTCTTTTCAGAATTTTTGGTCACACCCAGCGCTGAGAGAGAGGAACTATTGTTCGAAATTTGGGCGCTTGCATGTAATTAACACAAGGTTCTGTTGGGGTGCTGCGCCGCTGTCTCGTTGCCGTCGTTGTCGTCATCGTCGCCCTCTCCATTTTTCGTTGACCCAGCTCAGGAAGAGGGGTGGCGTGTTTTCAGGGGTTATCTGACCGACATTGCCCTTGGAGAGCAGGAGGGATATCGGGGTGCAGCCATGGGCTTAGCTGCAGGCCCGGCCAGGGGCTCAGTATCAGTGCCAGTTGAGGCTCCCAGCCCCTTACACTTCCCAGCTTCCTGCCTCCCATTCTCCCCCATTGTTATAAGATGGCTTCCTACAGGACAACGGTGCAGCAGTCGGGGGGGGGGGGGTGCAGTCCCAAAGTGCTGACTGCACACTGACCAGTACGCTGCTGTAAAAAGTCATCAAGAAGGCACTGACCCGTGTGCCAGTGGAAAGAGGGGGCAGCACCACACCTCCAGTAAGACAAGTGTTCAGTGACTCCTATCAACGCTGACTTAACCTGCAGCCCATCACTGGTTGGGCCCATTTTGGTAACACACTTCGAGAGCATCAGTACTGAGTATTAGAAAAATGATACTTAGCCTGCATTCTGCGAGCAGTAATAGAGAGTAAAAGTTATAGCATGTAGAGACACAGGAAGCACATCAAGCCATCCCATAATGAGAAGTTACGTTAGGTTTCTTTCCTTTTTCAGAAATAAAGTGCAAGTGTTATGTAGAGATCATTTTGAATTCCTGCCACTGGCCATCTCATCTTCCCTCCTTCCTTATTTGTAACAGTGCTGATTCCTACAGTAGCCAACACAACAGACTCCATGTGGGTGATCTCCATGATGGCGACATCCAGGGTACAGTGACCTTACCTAAAAATTTTACGAGGACCAGAGTATGGAGATTGACGACCAAGCCTCACTCCAACTCAGACCACCACGTGCATGGCAGAGACCAAATTTATATGAACAAAGGAAGATGGGGTGCCATGCTGAGAGCCGGGTTGATGACATATGTTTGCAATAGGGGAGCAGTGTCCATTCAGGAAGGTTGGAATGTCAGAGACAGAACTGGTAGCAGAGGGCTTGACTAATTCTCCAGGTATCCTAAGGGGCTCACAGAAGACTATTTCAGCTGCTGAGGAGTCGAAGTCCATTTTGATGCTGGTGCGAATGCCGAGAAGGATAATGGAGAGTGCAGTAGTTCGTACCGTGTTGCGGCAAAGTAGAGCAACCTACAAAGTGTGATGCCATCTGTCGACCATATCCTTGCTGACAGGGTGCTATGCTGTGGTGTGGTGATGATGAGTGCCACTGAATCAACAAGCTTGTTGAACAGTTGGGATTCAAACTGCCTTCTATGATCTGTGGTGGTGGAGAGTGGGAAACCAAAATGGGCAACTGATGTACTCACGAACACTCGTGTCTCAGTTTCAGCCAAGCCCCTGGCCATCATGTGACATGATTCATGATAGTGAACAGATGCTAATGTCTGTCAGAGATGGGGAGGGGATGGATAATGTCAATATGCACATGGGTAATCCTCCCTGTAGACTTGGGGAAATCACCAATGGGAGCATGGATGTGCAAGCCAGCCTTACTATGCTCACAAGCAGCACACCAGTGGGCCCTGTTGTGACAGTCTGACCCGATGCCAGGCAAGACGTAGCAATGGGTAAGAAACCTGGCACTGAGCCTAACAGTAGGGTGTTACAGGTTGTGGATGCCATAAAAGGCCTGCCAGCAGAAAGTGGCAGGTAGGAATGGTCTTAGCCGGCCAGGGTGGCCGAGCGGTTCTAGGCGCTACAGTCTGGAACCGTGTGACCGCTACGATCGCAGGTTCGAATCCTGCTTCGGGCATGGGTGTGTGTGATGTCCTTAGGTTAGTTAGTTTTAAGTAGTTCTAAGTTCTAGGGGACTGACGACCTCAGAAGTTAAGTCCGATAGTTCTCAGAGCCATTTTTTTTTTTTTTTTTTTTGAATGGTCGTGGCTTGCCAGTGGAGATGTCACAGAATAATTTTGTGTCTGCACCAGGGATAGAGACACAAGGGGCCATTGTTTAGATCTTGGCGATGTGAGTCCAGATCCTGATGTGTTGGTAAATGTGCCAACACCTTGTAGATTGAGTAGGCCGAAATGCACGCTATCTAACGCAGACGGGCGTGAATTCTGGAACAGGATAAGTAGTGAATTCTCATAAGAAAAGTATGCAGCTCCTCGAATACTTATCTTTTATTCTTTGATGTGAATTACAGCATTCTTGATGAGACATTTCATACGATAACTATCAAACTATGTAAGGCTAATGGCGCCTTGCTAGGTCGTAGCCATGGACTTAGCTGAAGGCTATTCTAACAGTCTCTCGGCAAATGAGAGAAAGGTCTCGTAAGTGTAGTCGCTAGCAAAGTCGTCGTACAACTGGGGCGAGTACTATATCGTATCTCCAGACCTGCCTTGTGGTGGCGCTCGGTCCGCGATCACACAGTGGCGACACGCGGGTCCGACATGTACTAAATGGACCGCGGCCGATTTAAGCTACCACCTAGCAAGTGTGGTGTCTGGCGGTGACACCACAGATCCTTATTGACCTTTTGTGCTGCACTGAGTGCAGCAAAATCGATGCAAACAATGGCCGTGACAACTCGTGCCAGGCAATCGGAAATAAATTCGTCCATTCCCAAAACGTCCCGAATGTCTGTGCTGAACTGCGAGATATATTCCAAGTGAAAAACTGGTGTGGTGAGCAGTGATTATTCGTCTGCTGGAAGGTGTATGTGATGGGTTTGTTGTCTGTAAATATCATAAGGTTCCTGTCTTCCAGTGATGGGCGAAAGAAGCAGATTGCCTGATAGATGGCAAGCAGCCCCCTGTTAAGGCATTCAATTGGCTTTATGTAGGCGTAAGCTTCTTTGCAACGAACGCCACCAGTTGTTGGGAAGCACGGAGATGTTGCTGCAAGGTTGCACCTAAGGTATGCTGGCTGGTGTCAACCGTCAGTGCCAGCAATGTGTCATGTGCTGGGTGAGCCAGGCATGTAGCTTCAGCAAGGCTGTTTTTAGCACCAGAGAAGGCAATATATGTTTGGTCCGTCTAAGGGATGAGATTGTTGCCCTTTGTGCTAGGGACAGCAAGAGTCACTGTCAGTGGCTGCTGAATGGGGACAATAGAAGTTCACCATTCTGAGGAACTGGTGGAGTTTTCGAAAATTTCATGGGTACTTTGAGGGCTTCAATGTGGGCTGAAAGCAGCTAAAATTCCTTCCAGGTCACGGTAGGTGCTGAGTATTGTCGTCCATTGTGCAGGAAGAAGGTGCAGCTCTCGTGTCAGTGGTGGTGTCGGTTAGCCTGGTTGCAGCATTACGAGCCGGGCCAGAAAACAAGACTGCAGTGAGGGCCTCTACCACTGTGTCAGCGGCAGTCACTAGTTGTTGCTATAGAAATGTCTGCTGAGTTGTGAGAATGACACGTGACTGGCAAAGCCAAAGCACACAGAGGAGCTCGAACTGTGCCAATTTCTACCTTGCTGCTAAGGTAGCACAGGAGCTGTGACAGGGTGCTATCGCCAGTGTCATCGCCAGTAATCAGGCGACATATGTTGTCAGCCTGGGACACACAGAGGTGGGATATGAGATCACTCTCGCGGCACTGTTGTGTCTCAGTAGATGGGCATGCATTGATAATATTGGCGATCTTAGCTGCACGGCATCAGTCGAGCTGGCTGACAACATAACACACTCTGTCAGTATGCCAATGCAATGGAAGCAGGCTTTGGTCTACTTGAACCAGAGGGCTGGACACATAGGCTAGAAATGTAGTAGTTGGATGGTGAGGTTTTCTTTTTTTTTTTTTTTTTTTTTTTTTTTAGTTTAGGGCGCTCAACTACTAAGGTCATTAGCGTCCAGTCACAAACGTTAGTGCACTAATAGCGTAGAAAAACGCAAGGGGGCAACATCAGAAAGTACTTACAGAGACGCAGAGAAACAAAATAAAAGAGTTAGATCTTTGTGGACAAGTCCATCAGCGTAATAAAACGAAGGACACGAGCAGCTGCACGAGTGTCATCAGCTAAAAGTTCCTGTAAGGTAGTCGGCAGACATAGGACAATACGAGAGTGAATAACGTGGGGACAGGACAATAAAACATGGCGCACCATCAATGGATGACCACAGGGGCACTGTGGGGCGGGGTCACTGGACAACAGGTAGTGATGGCTAAATCGACAATGCCCAATCCGCAACCTGGCCAAAATAAACTCCTCTCGCCGGGAATGGCGTGAGGAGGTCGTCCAAGCCTCAGGATCGGTTTGATGGCCCTAAGATTATTTTCATGGAGAGAGGACCCAGCCTCATGCCACAATGATGACATGCGCCGACAAGGAACCCCACTAACACCAGTTGATGGGACACAAAAGGAAGCTCTCCGAGGCAGGAGGACAGCAGCCTTGGCCACAGCATCAGCAGCTGAGTTCCCAGGCACACCAACGTGTCCAGGAATACACAAAAAAAAGGACACGAGCGCCGGTATCAGCTAGCGACTGAAGGGACCGTTGAATTCGTTGCACGGGAGGGTGGTCCGAATATGGGTCACGGATACTCTGAATGGCGCCCAAAGAATCAGAGCAGATGGCATAGGGAGAATGACGATGGCGGCGGATATACTGAACAGCCTGATAGAGAGCAAAAAACTCAGCTGTAAAGCTTGAACACTGGTCAAGGAGCTGGTATTGAAAGGTATCATCCCCAACGATAAAGGCACATCCGACGCCAGCAGTAGTCTAGGAGCCATCTGTATAAATAAAGACGCTATTAGCGAGTCTCGAACGAAGTTCGACAATCCCCGAACGGTTTATCGAATCCGCGGTAATCTCCTTTGGGAGCGAGCTGAGTTCAAGGTGAACGCGAACCTGAGCCTGGAGCCAAGGTGGTGCCGGTCTCTCACCCACTCGAAAAGTCGTAGGGAGGGTAAAATCAAGTTGCTGAAGCAGGCGACGAAAGCGAACTCCAGGAGGCAACAGGGCAGAGACACACAGCCCGTATTGGCGGTCGAGAGAGTCGTCAAAGAAAGAGAAATATGACGGGTGGTCGGGCATTGACATCAGTCGGCAGGCGTATCGACAAAGCAACATATCGCGCCGGTAGGTTAGCGGTAATTCGGCAGCTTCGGCATACAGACTCTCAACAGGGCTGGTGTAGAATGCTCCAGTCGCGAGACGTAACCCCCAATGGTGGATAGAGTTTAGACGGCGTAAGATGGACGGCTGGGCAGAAGAGTAGACAAAGCTCCCATAATCCAGCTTTGATTGGACAATGGACCGATATAAGCGAAGCAGGACCATTCGATCTGCTCCCCATGACGTACCGCTGAGAACACGGAGGACATTGAGGGAACGGGTACAATGAGCAGCCCAGCAAAGTTTCCTGTCAAATGTAAGACCTAAAAATTTTGTTGTCTCCACAAATGGGAGAGCAACGGGACCGAGATGTAAGGATGGTGGAAGAAACTGTTTGTAACGCCAGAAGTTCATACAGACCGTTTTCTCACCAGAAAAACGGAAACCGCTAGCGACACTCCAGGAATATAGACGGTCGAGACAACGCTGAAGACAGCGCTCCAAGAGACATGTTCTCTGAGCGCTGATGTAGATCGTAAAGTCGTCCACGAAAAGGGAGCCTGAAACGTCAGCTGGAAGACAATCCATTATTGGATTGATAGCTATGGCAAAAAGGGCCACGCTCAAAACGGAGTCCTGGGGCACCCCATTCTCCTGGCGAAAGGTATCTGACAAAACAGAACCCACACGTACCCTGAACATTCGATCCATTAAAAAGGCATCAATAAAAAGAGGGAGGCGACCGCGAAGGCCCCAAGTGTGCATGGTGCGGAGAATGCCCGCCCTCCAACAGGTGTCGTAGAGGTGGGAGAGCACAGTAAGCAGCTAGCTGCACAATGACGTGGCAGCATCGTCAGCACCAACGCCATGGTCGGTGGGAAGTGCCTCATTGTGGTAATCCTGATGTATGCACACGCACCAAGCAATTGATCTGTGACAGCTGGGCATCACCACTTTGAGGTAATTTACATAGGATGTAAAAGATAAATTGCTCTCTAAGTTAACATTTATCAGTAGCACTGTTTATTTAAGAACCTAGTGACATAACTGTCTTAATGTCCTGAAAAAACTTCGCAGGAGCGACCACTTATGCACCGTCCAGGAGCAACCAATGAAAAACATTGTAAACAATCCATTGTTCAGACGACTACTGCACTCACTCACTGACATAGCTTGTTGCCCAAGCGACCACTGAAATCACGACACTGTCACAGCACATATGCTGGTCCAGCGAAGCTGCAGCAGAAGGGGCACAACTGAAACCTTCATTCGATCCGGCCCCCTTAAATTGGGCACAGAGTGGGATAAAAAACCGTTGATAAAAATTGGATAACAAACTCGCAGCCTACGTCATTTCGGATGCTGTATTGTATTTCTACCTGGGTAGGCACATCTGCATAGTAGTTGCGCCGTAATGTGATCGACTCCTTAAGCTCACAGCTTGACTAACTGTGCTAGTAGTGTCAACTATCGGTCTATGCTGTAAGCGTTTGCAACGAAGTTCCAGAATTTCAAGGGCTCCTAAAAAGCATTGAAGCTGGCAAATATTAGGCCTGAAAGCTCGTTAAACCCTGAAGTTGACAGTGGAGAGATATTTGGGGAGAATTTAAGCATGTGCTGAAATGGGAAATGTAGGTAGCGTCTTTGTCACAGTTGACAAGAAACTCAAATCCACCGAGACAGAAACCGAAGCAGCATGTGAGACTGTTTGGGCAAGACTCAGTACCAAGGGAGGGAATAATTTATAATAGGGTCATTATCGACCGCCAGAGTCACCTACTGAAGTAACTGAACATTTAGAGTAGTACAGTTCACTCAGGTTTAAGTTTCTCTTACTGAGAGTACCTACCTCATGAAGTGATCTATTAATCGGATTCTGTTCGTAATATATTCTTACTGTGGCCTTTTCGCCGATTCTTCATACAGTGGTCCTGTTATATGATGCCAATAATTTCCATCATCGGTGTGTTGAGGGCTATAGAGAGGACTGTATACTCTAGTAACTACCTATAACATCAAGTAACCCTGTTTTTAAGAACAATTTTGTATTTATCGGTTCTCATAAACCACAGTAACATCAAGTAAACAGATCTCTCACACGCAATATGCCCATAGCTAGTCTGGACACGATCAGTCATCAGATGACAGACAGTAAGTAAGACGTTACATAATACAACTTCATTTTTTCTGGGGCTACACCACTGTCATCAGGACCTTTTCCTCTGGAGTCCACAGCATCCCCAAAGCGCAACTGCAAAGTGTAAATGAATTCTCCATTGCAAGTTCTCATACTCGCTCGTCGTCGCGTCTTGTGGATGCACTGTGCTCACATTTCACCCTTCAGATCCGCACATAATTCCAAAAATGCGCTCACGGAGTGTAGTTCTTCCTACACACTGATTAACAAAATCATGAACAAACATCTTTCATTGGTGTAGCAGGAAGAAGTGAGACGTGTAGGCATATTAAATGACAACATATACCAGTACACACTTTACAGAAAACCTCAGAGCCCCTGTACACAACTTGCCTAATGATATTGTAATCGTTGGAGGACATTCTAATCCCCCCACAATCGACTGAGATAAGTATACAGTACCGGAAAAGAATTAGTACACCCTTTTAGAGGTTTCCAATTGACTCAAGATTTATTGTTGGAATAGTGCATATAGAGTACATGAAACGATTGCATCTACAGAGCAAGGGTACAAGTGGTTCTGGGCTACCGGGCGTCGACCCACACTGAAACACCCATATCAGTACGAGGTGTAGCTTCCACGGGCATCACTGCACACCCTTGACTCTGGCAGCCAGCCGATCGTACAGATGGTGATTACTGTCCTGGGATACGTCACGCCACGCATGCTCGACCTGTTCACGTAATTCTGTAAGAATTGTTGGCTGAACAGTAGCACAAGCCACTTCTCCACCCGTAATATCACACACGTGCTCGATTGGAGACATGTCCGGAGATCCTACAGGTCAGGGAAGTTGCTGCACGTCTTTCAAAGCACGCTGAGTTTCACAGGCAGTGTGTGGGCGAGCATTATACTCTTGAAACAACATATCACCTTTTGTTGCAAGAAAGCCAAAAGAGCAGGCCTAAAAACATCCTGCATCTACTGAGCGCAGGTCAGTGGAGGAAACGACAAAGGTGCACTAGAGTTTTAGCTTATCGCACCGAGGGCATAAGGAATGGGGTGGGGCCAGTGTTTTTGGACGAATGTACTCTACGAGACAGCAATCGCCAGGTCTTCCTCGCACGCAAATACGACTGTTACTTGCATGCAGGCAGAATCTGCTTTCATCACTGAAGAGGTGTGTGTGTCCATAGTCCCACTGCTAATAACCAGGTCGCAAAACTTCGCGTTGACATGTCTGGTCTCACAAGTCCTCCTTTTTGTGCTGTGGAAGCTTTACAATCTGTCACTACTGCTCTTACAATGCGACGATCCCGGTGGGCATCTGGGCTGCATGGATGTCCAGAACCTCGTCTATGGGTGTGAGAATGTTTACGTGACCACTGGTACAAGCATTGTTGCACAAGTTACACAAGTAGTAGGGCAAAGACGGAGTCACCCCACATTGCATTGTTGTAAAATTTATTCAATATGGGGGATCCAAGATGGCGGATCCAAGATGGCGGTGGTAGATATGGCAACGTAGCAATGACGTCATCCCGGGAAGTTCAAATTTTTGTGGGAAAATAGGTCACTTGGGCTACCTCCACTAACCTAATTCCTCCAACCACCACCTCTTCCTTGGAATTTGCAGGAAAAGGACTCATCCTGTGCTGGGCTGCTGGAAAGAATGGATGTAAGTCTTTATTTTGCAGGCAGTCTTTATTTAAACAATTAGAGGCAGTAGATCCATCCAGTGTGTTCACCATGAGGTCCAGAGTCCAACTGACCTAATACATAGTACTGCCACCAGAGGGCACTATTGTTCCTTCCAAGACATAATCCAAGATGGCGGTCTGGGGGAAAATGGTGGGATAAGGACTCAGCCTGTTCTGGACTGCTGGAGAGAGGAAGGATTGTACTTTGTTCATTTTTGAACATATTAATTTAGGGACGGATTTCACGTAGTTTATTTGTTACACTGATACAAAACACTCAAAAAATGGTTCAAGTGGCTCTGAGCACTATGGGACTTAGCAGCTGAGGTCATCAGTCCCCTAGAACTTAGAACTACTTAAACCTAACTAACCTAAGGACATCACACACATCCATGTCCGAGGCAGGATTCGAACCTGCGACCGTAGCGGTCGCGCGGTTCCGGACTGAAGCGCCTAGAACCACTCAGCCATTCCAGCTGGGTCAAAACACTCACCCTGGCGTGCTTGGGATCACAGTAAATAGTCTATAGACCTGCAAACTACTCATAAATCACCGAAGTAGTGCAGTTCACTGATGTACAGACACACAAACAACACTTAAATTATCGAAATAATTAATAGCACACCATACAGATCTTCAAACTACTCGTAGATCACCGAAATAATAGATGTAAAACACTCTGCAGACATGCTTGCTAATTGTAAACTGTCGAAATAATGCATTGCACAGCCTACAGACCTGCAAACTACTCATAAACCACCGAAATAATGCAGTTCACTGATGTGCAGACACGAAAACAACGAGTAAATTGTCAAAATAATGCATGTAAAACGCTCTGCAGGCATGATCGCTAACTATAAACTGTCGAAATATTGCATTGCACAGCCTACAGATCTGCAAACTACTCGTAAATCACCGAAATAGTGCAGTACACTGATGTACAGACTCAAAATAATGCATTGCACAGCCCGCACACCTGTTCGAAAAGTAATGCAATAGACATGGAATCAACCTGTAAATTATCAAAAAATAATGCATGTGTAACACTATGCAAACATGCTCACATCACTTAAGCAGCCGAAAATGATGCAATGCACACACACTCATTGCATGTAAAAACACTTTTGAACTATTGTCAACCGCAATGTATCAGAGGCTCCAACACGCGCACGTGCTGACACTGCAGACCCCAGATGGGTGCTATTTGAGGCAGCCGCCAAAGAGACGAATGCTGGGGCGTGAGCTATTGCTTTCAGGCCACTACTGCATGCAGCCAGTAGATGAAAATTGCATCTGTTTTCGGGTATACAGTCGGAATTCTTTGAGTGATATACTGACATCACATGTCTATGTAAATAAGAGCCATGTCACCTTCTGGACATGCACGTGTTTACCTTTGCTGGAATGACGCCTCTCTACCTGCTGTCCAGCGAAGACCTAATTGCTGAGCAACTCACCATGGTAGGTGCAGATAAAAGGTTCTCAATATTGTACTGACAACACAGGTCACACTATAGAAATCTATTGCAGTGCTTCCGAGAATAGCACAGGGTGCATTGTTTCTAGTGATCCTAACAGGACATGAGAAATGTGTCCAGCTGCGCACGTGTTTACTGTGACTGACGTCTACCTGCAAGTCCAGTGTCAAGTGAAAGATGTCTGCATAGCGGCTCACCCGCACAGGTGCAGCAAAAAGGTTGACAATTTTCTACTGATGTCACATGTCTATGTAAATAAAAGCCAAGTCTACCTCTCAAAAATAGTAAAGTGCTGCAGAAATAGTTAACAGTCGCTCTTGTAGGAGCTTTTGTGATGTCTCAGCTTGTCTGTATCAAAATTCGTGTCCTAACAGGAGCTGTTTACGAAAATATCCCAGACTAACACCAACTGTATTCTTCCCGATGGTCCTCACAAGGCATCCTGTCCGTCACGTGTTACCCTTCCTAGAAATTGTGATGTCCTGTTTTCAATATATGTCTCATAAACGGTAAATGTTGTCATTGCTATGTGGATGCTCCTACATCCCAGCACAAAGGATGTCTTGCAAATAAATTGAGCATTCTATTCAGCTCTTACTGAATTTACCCACTACATTACTGATGCTGCCAGTGTGGAAGCACTGGCTGCCTTTTTCATTCTTTCTGCAGGTGAGCCGTGCGGTTAAAGGCGCTGCAGTCTGGAACCGCAAGACCGCTACGGTTGCAGGTTCGAATCCTGCCTCGGGCATGGATGTTTGTGATGTCCTTAGATTAGTTAGGTTTAACTAGTTCTAAGTTCTAGGGGACTAATGACCTCAGCAGTTGAGTCCCATAGTGCTCAGAGCCATTTGAACCATTTTTTTTTCTGCAGGTGAGACTTTCAGCAGCAAAACTATTTTGTACAGATCGCCATATTGCACTGACAGTTGAACCCTACAAAAGTGGCCTACAGATCGTCAAATATGGAAAGACACGCTGCTCTGGCACTGAGAACGGAAGCTTGAATTTTAGAGCATGAAACTGATCTCCAACCCAGCATTATATCACCGCATATCATGTTGATGTAGTAAACATATAATTCGTATCCTGTGCCATCCAAAATCGCCCCTTTTGCATCATGCATACAACTACTGACCGCCAGAAACTCATACATATGCTGTGAACACAGACAGCATAAACACATACACTGTAGGTATACTCCTCACTGCACTAGATATATCCCACGAGGTCGGGTGGTCGTCCACCGCAGCCGATGGTCACAAGTCATCTGCTCCCAACGCATGACCAAAGTGCCTTCAGCAGACTGAAGTCACTCTCAGAACTGTTGTACAAAGTCAGGGTCGGCTCCCCTTGGCACAAAGGCATTACTGTTCCTGGCCCTGACCTGCTTGCTTGCTTTCTGCGTCCGTCTCAGGGCTCTGGGATTACAAGAACAGATGTAATTTCGCATGTTTGCCAGAATATCATGCCATTTTCGCGAAACGCTCGTACATATACCGCGAAGACTGTTGTACAAAGGCTGGGTCGCTTCCCCTCTGCACAAAGGCATCACCGTTTCTGGTCCCAACCTGCTTGCTTGCTTGTTTTCTACTCCAATTTCCAGACCCTGGGATTACAAGAACACATGTATTTTCATATGTTTTGCAAGAATATTATACCATTTACGCCATACTTTTCGATATCAAGCACAGAGCAATATTGCTTGCATAGCAATATCACTCCCACAATTCCAAAGGTATAGACCGGAAATTATTTATCTACAAACCTGAAACTTTAGAGAGGTGGAGTGTGCTGCAAACCATTGAGGAACTAGAAACTTATCCCATCTGGAAAGACCTTTACATGAAAACTCTAAAAAAAATAAGGATACTGACATTTCCACTTGCGAAAACCAAAGCTGGCAATGTAACAGATTCCAAATCAAACCTGTAATTTACAAAGTCAACTAAGGTGTTTCTCATGTCTGGAGAACCCGCAAACGTGTCGTCCATCTGTCTTTCACCTGCAAGATGCACACACCATAATTGATGTTCTCTCAACTAATAAAGACGGGAAATGTGAAGAAGCTGTCAACCGGACAATTTACATGGGAAGGAAAAATGGACCAGCGCAAACACATGTCCATGCCGAATCTTCTCAAATTTCCACACGATCACGAAAGCTGTCCAACACATACCAAGTATTAGTTGGCTATTCGAACATCTAGAGGACGACACAGTTAAGTCAGCTACATTCCTGCATCCCAACAGGCCTCTCCATTTGGACAACTCCTACCATTAGCCGGAAACATGAATCATTCCTGCTACAGGCCACCGCCGGCGCACCACGTACCCCTAGACGGAATTATCCTAGGAAACCCATCACATACATAGCTGATCACTATACTTATAATTAAATGCTACGATTGTGGTTTCAGTTGAACGACATTCGACAATGAGCGAAGTATCGGAAATACACTCTGCTGGCGGCTGTGGCTCTGGAAATAGAACTATCTGTGCCATTCTTATGACTTGACATACTCTTCCCTTTGCTATCACAGTATTCCACATCAAATCCATACCTTCCTTACGACTGGATGTAGTTATTTACTTTGCCCATGTCGGAACACAAACACATACTTTGTAAGCCTGATGTTCAAGGCGAACCTATCATACATCCCCTACTACTATGTATAATACTTCGTCAATAACAGATTGCTAGCGATGCGAAATAATACAGACCGAAAATCAGCGATGGGTGGACATGTCTCATAAGTTTTTCTTGCGAGTGGTACCACTGTGTTTTAGAAAGAGACGCATATTCGTCTTACAACCCGCCATATGTTAAAAAATCGGTTGCAACAACAATATGTTACTGTCACAAGCGGTCTTGGTTCTACAGGTGCATACAAGTATCCATGTTAAAAGCTATAACTGGCTTTATAAAACGAGATATGGCATTACCTCCGAATGAAGTGGTTTTTCCAGACAAATACCGCGACACTGAATATAGACAGTGATCGCTGGAGTGTATATTATCAGACCAACAGTGCGGTTACACGTCGCCGATGGTGCAACCTTGTGATAAAATCACTGAATGTAGAAAGTGATTCAGCTAAGGAACGTTGTATGAAGACAGTGTTTGCATCTTCCTAACGCTGCCGCTAGGTATTTCTCCAGTATTTGTAATGCATTCTGTCTCAATGCCATGTCGGAGGTACGGCGATATATAGACTGGGTTAAGGCAATGATTGATTGAGAAGGATCACAAACAGTAGATGGTGTACTGATTGAGGTCGTAAGAAATGTACACTAACTTTTCAGATCTGTAGTGTTACGCTTTCCGGGTAGAAATGATTTCTATGATTTGGAATCAAGTCTTTCCATTCATTCACATACCTGCGTTGTATCCGATGGAGAAGTCCTTTCATGATTACAGCCACTAGTGTATCATATTTCTGGCACTTTCATATCTCGAAACGAGTCACATTTTCGAACCTATCTACTACCGTAAAATTTCAGATAGTCCCTATGCTTCTTGCAACTGCTGCCATTTCTGCAGCTTTTCGCATGTGATTGTTCCAAATCTATTACATTCCGCAACCTTTGTAGAAACAGAGTGACCTGAGTTAGTACGACGGAACCGTGTTTCGACCATTCGGTGGAAATGGGAACAAGTTGTCATAGCTCAGCCAACAGTGTACGATGTGTAAGGTCAGCGCCAAATGAAGTCCGTTCCTGCAACATAAGATAGTCTAAAGACAGTACTGGAAATGGGAGAAGGATGAGAATTTTGCCACAGCGTTGTGGTGCTTCTCTCAACTACGTACAGATACCGCAGTCCAAAGCAGATTTGTGTCCCTCAAGGCCCATTCACGTTTATCACCCCGACATGCTATCATCATTATACTGTACCATCCAACAGAGAAAATTACGAACTATAAAATTCCACTTATTTCATCTGATAGAGAACTCAATAAGATACTTACAGCGTCTCTCTCCTCCCATATATCGAAAACAAATACTCTGTGCATGCCGGCATCCAGCACATGTGACGATCCTATTAAATATACAGTATTGATCCATTGTGCAGACCAGTTTAAAGTTGCATCGCCTGTACTGTAGGAGGACGACATATCCCACAAAATACACTGTAAGTCGCAAGATACGCTCCCTGTGACCCTGTGTTGTGGTTTGAAAAATCGTTTTTGTTTTCTGCTGTAACACGCTTTGTACGCTGCCATACATTTTGTTTTTTCCACCACGACTTCGACTACCAACTGCGCCAGACTCAATTTTTATATGGGCGTTGCCCACCGCAGCGCCGTATTTCGTCTGTTTATGTATCTCTGTATTTGAATACGCATGACTATCCCAGTTTCTTTGGCATTTCAGTGTACTACGCTCATGATATACTGCATCGAAAGTATTCTTTGCATCGCCTTGGTGAAATAATTACGACAATGCACAGAATACTAACATCACTACAACTGAGTGTCAGCTGTTGGTAGACCGTTATCGGTAGCCTTTCGCCCTGTTCGCGAGTAGAGAATGCGAGGCAATGCCCACGGGCAGCTTCACAGGCAGCTCACACATTGTCATTGAAATACCCAACAAGTTGTTAAAAAAAAGCCTTGTCACTTTTTGAACGGAAATGTTTGTTTATAGAAACATAGCTATCTGTGTCAAAAATTCTGAGGTGGTCAACTTTTCCTGCTGGTCGATCGTACAACAAAATGGTTCAAATGGCTCTGAGCACTATGGGACTTAACATCTGAGGTTATCAGTCCCCTAGAACTTAGAACTACTTAAACCAAACTAACCTAAGGACATCACGCAGATACATGCCCGAGGCAGGATTCGAACCTGCGACCGTAGCGGTAGCGCGGTTCCAGACTGAAGCGCCTAGAACCGCTCGGCCACACAGGCCGGCGATCGTACAACAACTCATATGGAAAAATGTCTGGAAGCAACGACTTTCCAGTATGATTTAAAATGTTAGACTGCCATATTGCAAGCCTCTGCCCACAATCCTCTTGGTAGTTTACTTGTGTTCTGCACCGAACGTGCAGCTTTAACAATTGTTCTAATTTTAAATTCGGCCACACTATTTTATTCAGGAGTATAGGGTAGAGGATCCAGTAATTCTGTTCCCTTATCTATAAGCAATTCCTTAACTCTGTTGTTATTAAATTATTTGCCTCCATCACATCTGAACTGTTTAACAGCACATCCAAATGCACGCACACTAGAACCTAGTTTTCTAATGTAACCACTTCAGGAATAACCAAGTCACTGAGCAAAATAAAATACCATTTATTAGAGGTAAAATGCTTAGGAGCACCACTTTCACAATACCATTTATTTACGTCAAAGCAATTTCTAGTAGGTGAACCCATGGACATGAGGAAAATACAGCATTTCCACTTACTTCTTCTTGCTGCACGCTACTGCAGTCAAGAGCGTTCAATGGACTCTCTGCTGCCTATTGACCTAGTTGTTTACATTTACTACACGGAAATTTTTGTTTACTCAATACAATGACACAAAGTTTTTCAATATATAAGTTCAAACTCTGGTTTTCACCGTCATTGTATTCCAGAGGTCTTTAAAATTATCATATTCCTTGCCCATCATAGATAAAATTTGACAATTTAATATTCTTTCAGACAATGTATTCTCTTCATATTTCGCTAATTCGTCACTAGATCTACAAATAACTTTTTACGCTGTTTCGTCGCGTTCGACTCGAAAAAAATATTACATTTAACATGTTCAATCGTTGCGTGCTGCTATGTTCAAATCGCGCACATACTTTGTCCCATATTTCTCTAGCAATATTGTATGTCAACATAAGCTGTTGCAACTCGTTTGATTAGCGGACTTGCAATCAGATTTCCTGCTTTTACCTCATTCTTTTGCCATTCTGTGTATGGATAATAAATGGTTCGAGTTCATATGAATGGAGCACCACACAGATGTTCCATTTCTAGTTTTCCCAATCCTCAGGCTCTTCAACTTATCAGTATTCACATTATAATCTCCATTTGTAGCCATGTTCTTGCCGTACAACTCGTTTCAGTAAAAAAAAATTTCTCTCAGCACACACTGGATTAAATCAATCCTTTTTTTAAAAATGTATTTTGTTCAGTTAGACGTGGCCTGTGCTCATAACCTGTTATTAATCAGTAAGTCTGAACAACACAGCTTCATTTACGAACGGCAATTATCTTAGGACAGAGCTTTATTTCGCAACTAAAACGAATTTCAAAGAGATTGTATTAAAAACAAGGATATTCCAAAATATACCAAGGCATAACACTTTACTATGAACGCTAAAATATTTTTCCTTTTATCGCAACAAATCTCATCCAAGTCGCGATAGGCGTCTACGTGTCATTGTTTTTGTTTGAGAGTCAAGGTGTGCGAGCAAACCTTGAACATACTTTCCTCTTCTTCAGAACATTCTGGAGAATGTCTTGAACACTTGATTTAGAGTTGTTGGTCCAGTATTATTTGTGACACAACTAGGTTGCTCACTACGGCCACTCGTCCCTCACTTAACACTCGTCACAGCAGACTCGTCGAGTGCACATCAGTAGCTTACGGTTGTTCGTTCAAATTGTCTCTGATGTTATTACGCCGACGTTGCTTATTTGCCAGGAGTTAAATAACTCTCTTAACCTCTCAACTTTTCGTACGGACGGCGTAAGCTGCAGATTTAAAAAAAAAAAAAAAAAAAAAAAAAGGCAGAGAAAGACTACCGTCCTATATTGTTGACATCCAACTGTTGCAGAAGCTTAGAGCACATTTCGAACGCGAACATAATGAGGTATCTCTAACAAACGACATCCTCCATGGCAACCAGCATGGGTTACGAAAATATCGGCCATGCAAATGGCTCTGAGCACTATGGGACCTAACATCTGAGGCCATCAGTCCCATAGAACTTAGAACTACTTAAACCTAACTAACCTAAGAACATCACACAGATCCATGCCCGAGGCAGGATTCGAACCTGCGACCGTAGCAGTCGCGCGGTTCCGGACTGAAGCGCCTAGAAGCGCTCGGCCACCGCGGCCGGCTATCGGCCATGCAAAAACGACTTGTGCTATCATATGACATCCTGAAAGTCATGAATCGAGACAGTCAAGTGTAAGCAGTATATCTTGACTGTTAAAAAGCATTTGACTCAGTTCCACACCACGGCTTTCTGTCCAAAGAAAGATCTATGTTGTTTTTGTTGTGGTCTTCAGTCCTGAGACTGGTTTGATGCAGCTCTCCATGTTACCCTATCCTGTGCAAGCTTCTTCATCTCCCAGTACTTACTGCAACCTAGGAGTATCATATATAATGTGCAAGTGGAAAATTACTTAGAACAGATAGTTCGGAACACCAACCATGATGGAAATATACAAGATCTGATGGCAACAAATAGATCTGACCTATTTGAGCATGTCCACATCGAAACAGGTTTCTGTGACCATGAGGCAGTTATAGCAACAATGAATACCAAAGAGCAAAAAAAAAAAAAGCACTCCTTCTTCAGGCCACGAGTGGCCTACCGGGACCATCCGACCGCCGTGTCATCCTCAGTGGAGGATGCGGATAGGAGGGGCGTGGGGTCAACACACCGCTCTCCCGGTCGCATTGATGGTATTCTTGACCGAAGCCGCTACTATTCGGTCGAGTAGCTCCTCAATTGGCATCACGAGGCAAAGGGAAACTAAAACAAATAGAAAGAGTTACACTGATTAGCCAGAACATCATGACAACTGACCCACTATCGATGTAAACCCGTCCAGACGATAGCAGCGTCACCTGGCGGGGAATGACTGCTAGTCACACACACGTACAGTGTCTGCGTGAGCCTAAGTGAGCGTGCTGTTTGCGTGTTTGTCGAATGAGGAAGGAGTGCGATCTATCTGAATCTAGCCGAGAGCAGACTGTGATGGCGCAGGGGCTCAGCACGTGCATTTCGGAAACTGCACGACTTGCTGGATGTCCGAGGAGTGCTGTGGAGAGTGTCTGCAACACGTGGCGAAACCAAGGTGGAAACATTTCCAGATGCCGTGGGGTTGGGCGGCCACTTCTCATCACAGATGTTGGACATTGTAGGCTGGGCAGACTGGTAAAAGAGGACACACGGCAAACTGTGGCGGAACTAACGTTAGACTTTAATGCTGGACAGAGAACAACTGTGTCAGAACATATTTTGCACCAAACACTCCTAACGACGGGCCTCTGCAGCTAACGACCCATGCACGAGCGAATGTTAACAGCACAACATCAACAACTATGACTGAAATGAGCACGTGATCATGGGCACTAGACCTTGGCGCGTCGGCAGAGCGTTGTACGGTCTGATGCATCCCCCATACCTTCTTCATCATGTCGATAGGAGGGAGCGAATACTTCGTCTTCCAGAGGAACAGCTCCTTCACACCTCTACCGCGAGACGGAGACAAGCTGCCAGCGGCTCTATTGTGTTATGGGGAACATTTACGCGGGCATCCATGGGTCTGGTGGAGCTCGTGCAAGGTACCACGACGGACAAGAAGTATCATACACTGGTTGCAGACTACATACATCCCTTCACGACGATCACGTTTCCCAACTAGAGTGCCATTTTTCAACAAGATAACGCGCCATATCATAAGGCCAGCAGTGTAATGGAGTGGTTCGAGGAACATAGTGGCGAGTTCCAATTGATGTCCTGGCCCCCCATCTCGCCAGATCTGAACACATCTGGGTTGTGACTGAACGTGACGTGTTATCAGAACTTATCGGCTCCCTCCCCAGAATCAACGGGAATTAGGTGACTTGTGTGAGCAGATATAGTGGCAACTCCCTCCAGCGGCCTACCAAGGACTCACTGCTTCCATGCCATGACATGTCACCACTGTTAGCTGTGCCAATGATGGACATGCCGGCTATTAGGCAGGTAGTCATAATGTTCTGACGGATCAGTGTATATGCACAGCAAACTAGACAAAAAAGCAGTAGTATCAGAACTCAAAGAGGAACTTGAAACTTTTAGTTCAGGACAGGAGGATGTAGAGGAAGTATGGATCAAGTGTCAAAAAATAGTTCACTATGCATTGCATAAATAAGTACCCATAAAACAGTCCGTGATGGGAGAGATTCTCTATGGTATACAGTCAGTTTAAATAAACTTCTAAAGGAACAGAACAGGTACAAAACAGAACAAAAAGGGTATAGATAGAGAGACGTTGATGGAAACGCGTTTGGTAGTCAAGACACCAATACGTAAGGCCTTCAGTGACTACTGCAGCAGAATATTGTCGAAAAATCTTTCACAAGAAGCAAAGAAATTCAGGTCGCATGTAAGGGGTGTTAGTGGCGCCAAAGTTAGTGTCCAGTTACTAATGGGCAAGACAGGAACTGAAATTGAGATTGGCAATGCAAGGCAGAAATGCATAACTCGCTTTTCAAATGTTCCTTTACAAAGGAAAACCAAGGAGAATTGGCAGAATTTAATCCTCGTACCACTGAAAAGATGACGCAAATAGACATTAATGTCAGTGGCGTTGAGAAACAGCTGAAATCGTTACAACTGAACAAAACTTCAGGGCCCAATGGAAACACTGTTAGTTATCATACCCAATTCGCGGTTGAGTTAGCCCCTCTTGTAACTGTAATCTGCCGTAGACCCCGCAAACAGAAAACTGTGCACAGTAGCTGGAAGAAAGAGCAGATAATATCGTCTACAAGAAGGGTAGCAGAAGTGATATACAAAACGACCGTCTAATATCCTTCACATCCATTTGTTTTAGAATCTTAGCATGTATACTGAGCTCAAACATAATGAGGTATCTCGAACAGAACGATCTTTTCCTTGCCAATCAGAATGGATTTCGAAAACATCGATAATGTGGAACCCAGCTCTCACTTTTCTCGCATGACATCCTGAAAGCAATGGATCAATGCAGTCAGGTAGGTGCAGTTTTTATCGATTTACGAAAATCGTTTGACTCAGTACCACATCTAAGCTTATTGTCAAAAATACGATCGTATAGGGTATCAGGCGAAATCGGTGACTGGATGGAGGATTTCTTGGTAGAGAGGATGCAGTACGTTATCTTGGATGCAGAGTCATCGAAAGATGTAGAAGTAACTTCGAGTGTGCTCCAGGGAAATGTGTTGTGTCCCTTGCTGCTCATGTTGTATATAATGATCCTGCGACACTATTAATAGCAACCCCGGACGTTTCGCATGTCATGCAGATATCTTTAGCGAAACACTGTCTGAAAGAAGCTGCAGAAATATTCAGTCAGACTTTGATAAGATTTCAAAGTGGTGCAAAGATTGACAATTAGCTTTAAATGCTCACAAATGTAATATTGTTGATTTCATGAAACGAAAAAAGCATTGTATCCTATGAACATACCATCAGTGAGTCACAGTTGGAATCGACAAATTCATACAAACACACCTCAGTGTAACACTTAATAGGGACGTGAAATGGAATAAATACTTAAGGCTGAGTAGTGGGTAAAGCAAGTAGCAGACTTCAATTTATTGGTAAAATACTAGGCAAATGCGATCAGTCTACAAAGCAGATTGCCTACAAATCACTCCTGCGATCCATCCTAGAATATTGCTCAAATGTGTGGGATTCGTTCTAAATGAGACTACCAGGAGATATTGAGTTCATACAGAGAAGGGTGTACGACTGGTCACGACTGTGACAGGAGAGTGTCGCAGAGATGTTGAAAGAGTTGAAATGGCAGCCTGTTGAAGATAGATGGAAACTATCCCAAGGAAGTCTACTACCAAAATTTCAAGAACTGGCTTTAAATGATGACTCTAGGAATATACTACCTCCCCTGCGTATCACTCCCATAGGAATCTTTAGGGCAAAAACAGTTTAATTACATTTCCCGCTCTCCATATACGAATGGAACGGGAAAAAGCCCTAAGAACTGGTACATACGCTCTTCCATGCACTTCACAATGCTCTGCAGAGTCTCTTGGGACTCTTGGCGTCCATATTGTATATTTATGGCCTGTCAGACGACACTAACAACAAACTCAGTCATTTTGTAGATGAATAAGTAATCTATGATGGAGTAAGCATCTGTAAAAAGCTGGACGAATATCCAGCCATATCTTGATAAAATTTCAAAGTGATACACAGTTTTGCAACTTGCTTTTAAGCGTTATGTAATCTATAACTGTTCACTTCATTAAACTCAAATACATACTGTCCTGTGACTACAATATCAAGTTAGTTTCATGTTACATGGATTAATTGCACAATAGATCTAATAATGTGGAATGGGAGATTTTACTTTCATATTACACGTACATATGTAAATATTGCTACATAGTGACCATTTACAAGTCTTTTTTTGAAGTGTAAATTAATAGTTTTTGCCCACTACCTTTTACAAATTACATAAGTAGAAGTTTTTCTAACAAGAGTTTATTTTCAAATTTAAGTTTGTTGTCTGTCAAAAATTTTATACCACTGGGTAAATAACTAAAAATTAGTGTCACAGCTGGAATCAATCAACTTGTACAACTATTTGAGTGTGAAAGTTTTGGGAATACGAATTCCAGTGTCGAAGCGAAGGCAGATGTCAGATTTTGGTTTGTAGGTACGGTACTTTAGGCCTGGCAGCAAAGTTTCTTTAAAATATATGTGATCAGTTAACTTCATGCTGCCAATTAAATTATTTTTTGGAGGTTTTGCTGCTATTATATGGCATCCTCTTTTTACATACAAAAAGAAACACTCACTTGACAAGAATATTTCTCTCTAAAACCATTCCTGTCTAATTTAGAGTATTATTTATTTTGCCAATACCTGCCAAATTAGGCGCTCTGTTGGGTCATTATTTTTTTTTGTTTGAGGCTGATACATTGAACGTTTTCCCCAATGTGCAGAAGAAGGACAAGCCTCGTGTGTCTTCCCTTGGACTTGCTTCCTACAGTGTCCTCCCAGTATGTGTTCACAACATGTCTGACACAGTATGGCTGCACTCTCTTGTAAATACTCCCTTGCGTGGCCTGTACCCTTTCCCCTCAGCCTCATCGATCATCACAAGATCAAAATTAATGAATAATTTTATTAATGAAACTTCCTGGCAGATTAAAACTGTGTGCCCGACCGAGACTCGAACTCGGAAGGTCCCGAGTTCGAGTCTCGGTCGGGCACACAGTTTTAATCTGCCAGGAAGTTTCATATCAGCGCACACTCCGCTGCAGAGTGAAAATCTCATTCTGGAATTTTATTAATGTTTCCCAAAAGTAATAACTGCAATAAAAGTCAAAAGACAAAAGCATTCATTAACAAATAAATTACTGCTCCACTGTACAGAAAAAGGTTAAGTGGCTCAGATTTTAAGGTATGAATCTCACACACTGGAGCAGAGAGTGCAGAGTTTTGAAGCCTTTGAACAGATTAAAATGTGGCCCACATTAAAATTTGAGCATGGAAGCTCGCCTTATGTGGGCAAAGCTTTACTAACGAGGAATGTCAATCATATACGTTCTGTAATGAGTAACATGTCGTCCAAGAAACTACATACCTTACAGAGTGCATTAAATTAACCATCTTTCGCAAAGAAAATTCTTTGGGCTTTGGAAAGCAATGAGACACATAGAATTTATTTAAAAGCAATACAAAATTATAACTTAAACATACGAAATACATAGTTTGATAAGCTGAAATCCAGTCTTACATCCTTCTTGAGAGTAGATTGCCTTTCGTGCTCTTCTATTTTTTTTATATCTCTAATCTGATATTCATAGATTTGCACATTATTCACACTTAAAGTATTTTACAAGTTCCTCTGTTTCCCTATGTATCTTCCGTTCCCTGACACCTGATTGTAATTGTATATGTGAACTTCTACAATGGTGAGTAGCACTGGCTTCAGTTCAATCCTCAAAGGAATAACTGATCACTTTGTTACTCATCCTAACTTATTGTCTCATCGTACTTCCTATTTATAACAACACCAACAGCGTATT
The DNA here is from genome assembly GCF_021461395.2 of Schistocerca americana. Lineage (NCBI taxonomy): Eukaryota > Metazoa > Arthropoda > Insecta > Orthoptera > Acrididae > Schistocerca > Schistocerca americana. The sequence goes on from NC_060120.1 coordinate 264,324,346, forward strand.
TGACACCATTCACCAGTGCTGTTGTTGTCAGAGTATAATCATTTGACTGGTTATTTTCCATTTCACTTCACTAAAACCATAATCATCGTCTGAAAATGCACATTATACTTATAAGTGTGATACTCTTGCAGGTCTAAATTAGTAAATACCTTGCCTTCTTATCAAGCACTCTCATATCAACAACATAGTTTAACTTTCAGTTGAGCCTACTGCCTACTGTTATTGTTATATGTAGTGAGAGCTCATCAAATATTCCAGCTACAGGTTCTGAAAATTATTACGTACAGTTATGTTTCATCCAGAATTCTCACTACTCTTCGTATATCCTTAAGTGACAGGTCAAGATTCGACTTGATTCAGTGTCAGTTTGTGAGTAGAAACAAGAAATATTACGTACGAATATAATTATACAAACGATTCAACAAGATGATATTATGGTACTCACCACCCACTCTTCTGGTTCCAACGCAATTCTATGATACTCAAAATTCGGAAGACGCTGCGACAGAAAGTCTGCAAGATAGTCTGCATGGGCAAATTCTGTGCAATGCACGCAACCAGCAACGACGATGAGTACCATCCCTCACTTGTTTACTCAATATGATCGCTCTTGCCGTCTTCAATGTAACAGTAATGCTTGTCTTCGATTGTTAACTTGAACTCAAACTTTCACTAAGAGTAATATCTTTGATCATCTTAAAAAGTTTCAAGGAACATAAACAGATAATTATATGTCTCACATGACACAAAGAGTGCAACAGTAAACACTCTTGATAATAATAAATATAATGGCAATTTGATAGCTCACATTCATTTCGTTTGTTCATGCATTTACTATGCAATATAGTAACTTCTCCCGATACTACAAACTTACAGAACGAACTTGTCAATAATGCACTGTCGTACACCAGTCGAAGTACTATGACGTTGTTATTTCGCTAACAAATGTAGCTGGAGGCTATTTCTTGTATGCACGATATGGGTACCCTACTTTAACCACAAGTTTCCAAAAGATGTTGTTAACTTTCAGGTTTTATAAATGTAATGCTTCGTCGACAGTCGTTGTCGGTTTAATATTTCGTTATGCTAGTGCGCAATGCGTGATCCAGAAGAGAAGAGCTTCTTAAGAGTTTCGTTGAAGGAAACATTATGGAAGTTATGTCATTACAGTCATAAGTGCACTTATGGTCTAAGCGGCTCTTCTGCTCTTTTAGGAATCTTGTAATTTCTGTGACAATTATTTGGCTGTTGTTTGTGAATACGTCACGATTTCAGCGGTTGTGGTTACGCCGGGACCTAACAACATTGCTTAAATCGTTGCGAGTGAAATGAATATCAAAGATGTTTACAACCACTTTTATCATGAACATTACACAGATTCTTGTTAAGATGAGACCTTATAGCTCAGCTTAAATGGTTGTGAGTGAAACAAAATACCAGATACCTTAATTTACAAAGCAAGGGACACTGTAATCGCTCAATGTGGTTGGCTACATTTGTCCGACTCATGATCCGTCGTGTTTATTTCCCATAATTCATCACGCGGACTATGAGCAACAGCACTATGCAACAGAATACCCGCGAGTGCACTTATCATTTGGAATAAAACTGTCGACTTTAAAGGTGCTTCTTTCTTTCCAACATAAAGCCCTATTTTCATTGCCCTTGCTTTCCGCATTGTGGAATGTATTAGTAGTGAATAAAGAATAAAAGTACTGTTTCCATAGGCAACGAAAACTTGCACATGCATTTCCTCAGGACCGCACCGGCCAGTCAACTAACATGCCAGCTTTTTGACTGTCAGAAAAGTTGAAAGACGTTTTAAGAAGCGGTTACACAGATAACGTCAACTGAAATAAATCGTACAACGCGTAATTGTGCGTGTTGCTCAAGAGATCACAGAAACGTTAGCAAAAAGGTCATGATCCCCATAAATATTGGCACGAAAATAAGTTTCCCGTAGAAACCATTTTGGGGGGAGATACACACAAAGAAGTGTTATCCTTGGTCTCCGAGAGCCCAGGTGCAAATTTTCGTTGCCTATGGAAACGCGGCGGAGGTACGATTTTTCTTTCACTTGGCATCTGTTATCTTTTTCTTTCGTGTGAAACTTGCATCGACTACTGTTGAATGCAAATGTTGTCTCTCATTCAGAACTGCAGCTGCTTTTTGTATCTGATAGTAAGCCACCCAGGGCTGAGACATTTCCATTTATTGTCTACTTCTGATGCGTACAACACTTACTGAAATTCGTGTACGTAACGAAATTAGGAAGTCTTGTGGACTCGGAGCACTGTAGAACAAAATAGTTTACAAAGATGAGTGCTTTTCTGAACACATCTGTAAATATTTTGTCATTACGTTTAAAATACATGAAACACAACAGGCTGGAGTCAGTCTGCAATTTCATTTCTTATAACTGTTACTCAATCTTCGATCATGCAATAGCCCTTTCCTCTCTTGCTCGAGTAATGCGAGCTTTTGTGTTCGAATGGGTCACTGATGACTGCAAGGGTCATAACACCCTACTAATGGTGTCTCTCTGATTAGTTGAGTGTCTGGCTGCGTGTAGTACTAGGCTGAAGAATCAGCCGAGTCTCGGCGAGCCATCGTAGCAATGGGCGTCCTGACAGGGAGAGAGTGGAGGTCCCGCAAAGTACAAATATCTATGGAGCGAGCGTGCGGATGCGGAGAACGAGAATTCTGTCCGCAGTATATCTTGCAGTTCAAGTCACGTGATTTTGAGACGGCTCATTGTAGCTCATTCAGCGTTCAGTTTATTTTGAGTGTTATTACTTCGCTGCTACAGATAGATCACATTCAGGAGTATAGGGAAACTTTGCAAAAGACTTTACAGACATCTTAATAATTTGATAAAAGGAACTGAAGTTGACTTAAAAAATGTGGTATTGTGCTTTTTCGCCATAGTATCATTGCTTGGATTTCATTTTATTTAGGGTTTTCTGGCAAAGGGATAAGAAGCCAATAATATTTTTTTACGTCTTCCTTTGAATTTATTCATACTGTCAAATCTCTGTTCTAATTAATTAGGTTACAATGACACTGTAGAAGGCACCGAAGTTTCACAAAAGAAAATAAACCATTTGGAACTATGAAATTGTTACAGTAAGTACAGTAAGAATTTCTACCATTTGCTCGTCAGTCACTATTTTCAATTTTTCTTTATTTACCCTTCCGATTTTTATAGACAATTGTAATATCTGTAACCTTTTTTCGCCATCTCATCAGAAAAGTAAAACCATACACAACGCATAAAAAATAAGAAATACAAGATCAATGCTAGAATTCTGGAGTTGGTTTTCTATTGCACCGATTCATATTGTCGAATCTGTTCTGATTAATTATGTGGCAATGATACTATATAGGAAACTGCCTTGTGCAGAAATGCTTAGATACGCACAAGGGTTTGAGAACCTGTATAAATTGGAGGAAATTAATTAGACTTTCATGTATAACTGTCTTCTGCATATGAACATAGCACTAATATGTATACATTGACTGGCGGTTTACTCAAACACACTTGCAAATTTATCTAGAACTTATGTCGCAAACACATGACCATAAAATCGCAGAAATTATTTCTACAATACAAGACTTTATAATACCTTAACAGTTTTCAACATATGGAGTGCCTCATATCAATGTTGCATTTACAGTTATACACTTGTCGTACATACCTATGAAAAGTAACTAGTTCTCGTTTCACATACTTCCCTTTGCATCCGTACCAACTGACAGTACTGCACCATAGCTGTTACTAAAAGTCAAACATGCAGAAATGTATATAGCTTGTTCAAAAATCCCCCTTCAACCTTCTAGCACTTGTAAAGCGCAGTGAGTACATAATATTTTGAATAAGAACCCATGTCCAGAAAAGGACCGTTTCCATTCTACGATGGTTTCAATTCAAATATTTAACTCATCCACTTCTGCTTCAGGAACTGCATTAGACGCGATGCAGTAGAATTATTAGGTAACAATTCGAAAGAAAACAGAAAGCAACATTTATTTATCACTTAAGCTCATTTGCTTATAGTAACATTATTCCAAACACAAAAAAACAAGATTCTGTATGTACAGAATAGTACTGATGCATTAGAACAGCAGCTTGATGGGGTGACCACCAATGTTGCTACAGACATTGTATCTACGAAGTGTGTTGTGGTCACACTGTCCATCTCACTTGGTGTCTCTCCTGATTGTAGTGCAGCAGCCAGAACTCATGCTAGCACATCTTCCTCTGTCTCCACACGATTCTCGTAAATGAAACATTGCATGTGACCCCACAAGAAGTACACATCTACCCTATTGCATACCAGGACAAGCAACTGCTGAGACTTTTCTTTTCCACTCAGCAGACGTGAAGGCGCTACACATCTAAATTGAAAACGTCGTAGAACGAAAACGGCATGTTTCCGGACATGGGTTCCTGTTCAAAATATTATGTTCTCACTCCCCTCTTCAAGTTCTAAAAGTCTCCAACGGGAATTTCCGAACGCCTTGTATAAAACAAGGTGTAATATTCACGTTTCTCTATTACCGCAAATTGCAGATAAGCACCGTCGCCCCAGAATCACGTGACTAGCCTGGTTTGGTGTTGAAAAGATCCGCAGTAGACTGTGCCACTCCACAGATATACATGCGCAGTAGACTGTGCTCACGGCACATGTATACATGCTCTATCCCAAAAAGAGATAGCCTAACTAAGAGCCGTGCCGTGTGGACAGGCCAGCTCCCCGCCCTTTCTTGAGCCCTGTCCGGTGGCCTGTCGCTTCTCGGCTGACCACTGTGGTACTGTAAGGCTGCAGCTAAGCAGCTGGAAGACTTTTTCAGAGAAACTGATTATGCCTGTGGCGAACAGGCTGTACGATTAACCTGTAGTTATAGGAAATGAAGAAAGAGCTGCAAATGTGGGAGACCGCACTGTGTCCAATTCGACCAAATAGTACACCCTGCAGCGCATGCTGCTCGCAGGTCGTAAAAGAACAGAGTGTGGGTAGCTGGAACGAAGATAGCATCCTGGCAGGTCCATGGAAGTGCCAAACTTGAGGAATGTTGGGCTTACTTTGAAAAAAGCCGGCATGAGTTCATGTTGGCATGTATATTACTGACCCATTTACTGAAGAAATTGGGACGCACGATGATTGGACGGTGCCTAAAGAAGTAGACAGAGTTGGAAATTAGGCGTCGTTTTCCAAGAAAAGGAGGCGTCGGTTTGTTCTCATTGGTTTGTGCCACAACTTTTCTCGAGAGTGGGAGACTGATATCTGATTGTTAGCATTTTGTTTAACTTGGAGAAATAAGGGATTGGATCTACATCTACATCTACATGGATACTCTACAAATCACATTTCAGTGCCTGGCAGAGGGTTCATCGTACCACCTTCACAATTCTCTATTATTCCAATCTCGTATAGCGCGCGTAAAAGAATGAACACCTACAGGGTGTTACAAAAAGGTACGGCCAAACTTTCAGGAAACATTCCTCAGACTAAAGAAAGAAAATATGTTATGTGGACATGTGTCCGGAAACGCGTACTTTCCATGTTAGAGCTCATTTTATTACTACTCTTCAAATCACATTAATCATGGAATGGAAACACACAGCAACAGAACGTACCAGCGTGACTTCAAACACTTTGTTACAGGAAATGTTCAAAATGTCCTCCGTTAGCGACAATATATGCATCCACCCTCCGTCGCATGGAATCCCTGATGCGCTGATGCAGCCCTGGAGTATGGCGTCCACAATACGAGCACGAAGAGTCTCTACATTTGGTACCGGGGTTGTGTAGACAAGAGCTTTCAAATGCCCCCATAAATGAAAGTCAAGAGGGTTGAGGTCAGGAGAGCGTGGAGGCCATGGAATTGGTCCGCCTCTACCAATCCATCGGTCACCGAGTTTGTTGTTGAGAAGCGTACGAACACTTCGACTGAAATGTGCAGGAGCTCCATCGTGCATGAACCACATGTTGTGTCGTACTTGTAAAGGCACATGTTCTAGCAGCACAGATTGACTATCCCGTATGAAATCATGATAACGTGCTCCATTGAGCGTAGGTGGAAGAACATGGGGCCCAATCACGGCATCACCAACAATGCCTGCCCAAACGTTCACAGAAAATCTGTGTTGATGACGTGATTGCACAACTGCGTGCGGATTCTCGTCAGCCCACACATGTTGATTGTGAAAATTTACAATTTGATCACGTTGGAATGAAGCCTCATCCGTAAAGAGAACATTTGCACTGAAATGAGGATTGACACAATGTTGGATGAACCATTCGCAGAAGTGTACCCGTGGAGGCCAATCAGCTGCTGATAGTGCCTGCACACGCTGTACATGGTACGGCAACAACTGGTTTTCCCATAGCACTCTCCATACAGTGACGTGGTCAACGTTACCTTGTACAGCAGCAACTTCTCTGACGCTGACATTAGGGTTATCGTCAACTGTACGAAGAATTGCCTCGTCCATTGCAGGTGTCCTCGTCGTTCTAGGTCTTCCCCAGTCGCGAGTCATAGGCTGGAATATTTCGTGCTCCCTAAGACGCCGATCAATTGCTTCGAACGTCTTCCTGTTGGGACACCTTCGTTCTGGAAATCTGCCTCGATACAAACGTACCGCGCCACGGCTATTGCCCCGTGCTAATCCATACATCAAATGGGCATCGCAAAACCACGTTCGTGATGAACACTAACCTGTTGATGCTACGTACTGATGTGCTTGATGCTAGTACTGTAGAGCAATAAGTCGCATGTCAACACAAGCATCGAAGTCAACATTACCTTCCTTCAATTGGGCCAACTGGCGGTGAATCGAGGAAGTACAGTACATACTGACGAAACTAAAATGAGCTCGAACATGGAAATTAAGCGTTTCCGGACACATTTCCACATAACATCTTTTCTTTATTTGTGTGTGAGGAATGTTTCCTGAAAGTTCGGCCGTACCTTTTTGTAACACCATGTATATCTTTCCGTACGAGCTCTGATTTCCCTTATTTTATCGTGGTGATCGTTCCGCCCTACGTAGGTCGGCGTCAACAAAATATTTTCGCATTCGGAGGAGAAATTATGTGATTGGAATTTCGTGAGAACATTCCGTCGTAACGAAAAACGCCTTTCTTTTAATGATTTCCAGCCCAAATCCTGTATCATTTCTGTGACACTCTCTCCCATATTTCGCGATAATACAAAACGCGCTGCCTTTCTTCGAACTTCTCCTGTGTACTCCGTCAGTCCTACCTGGTAAGAATCCCACACCGTGCAGCAGTATTCTAAAAGAGGACGGACAAGCGTAGTGTAGGCAGTCTCCTTAGTAGGTCTGTTACATTTACTAAGTGTCCTGCCAATAAAACGCAGCCTTTGGTTAGCGTTCCCCACAATATTTTCTGTGTGTTCTTTCCAGTTTAAGTTGTTCGTAATTGTGATACCTAGGTATTTAGTTGAATTTATGGCTTTTAGATTAGACTGATTTATCGTGTAACCGAAGTTTAACGAGTTCCTTTTCGCACTCATGTGGATGACCTCACACCTTTCGTTATTTAGAGTCAACTGCCACTTTTCGCACCATTCAGATATTTTTTCTAAATCGTTTTGCAGCTGTGGTGGGTAAAATAAACTTTTCAGGTGGGAAAGCAAGATGTAACACGTAGCATCCCATTGTAAGTGCATTTAATAAGCTTCCTGACTGGCAAAAGGCTGTTTTTGATGGCTTCTCTGCGGAGAACTTGGAGGAGCACTGTTTTGCAGACTTCTTCTTAGCTTGCGGATTCGGGAAGAGATAGATGATTTAGACTTGGAGACATGAAGACAGGAGGCCATCTTCGCTCTGAAGATATCTGCTTTGGCTTTTCGTTTGTCCAGGTGGTGACTGCAGTCCACTTTCTTGTGACTAAGAACCCTGGCAAGTTCACCCTGCGAAGGCGAGTGTGAGATGACAGTGATGACACAATTCTAGGCGCGTTTCTTTGATAGAAGTTTTGCTTTGTACCCGATGGCTCATGCATGATTCAGGCAGTTGGGGTTCCTTCATGTGATACCCTTCAAGTGATTTATTTACCCGACAGCAGATCGACGCAATTTTCATGTCCGACACGGAAACGTATATTTGATTTACTTCGGTGGAAAGCGACTTAATTACCAGATTCTCTTCTCTGCTCCTTCCCCGCAGGCTTTGCCTTTTGGTGGTTGTATGTAATTGAATTTATTATAGGGTTTTCGTATACAAGTTTTAGCTACTCTCCGTTGGTTTCGAGAAGTTATTGTAGTTTTTCAAAATCATGTTTTTGTTCTCATTTTGCATTTTCATAAAAATAAACTGCAGTCAAGTAGACCTATCTGTGGTTTCAGTAGATAGCCGAACGCCTTAACTCCATTTATTACTACTGATTTTGGCAAGGACCAATTTGTATTAATTGTAGTAATTTCAATAGAGTTGTCTTCTTTACAGTAGCGAAAACTCTCTCAGAAAGATATGTGAACGAAAGTAATATTTCGTTCCACAGGTAAAGTTATTCTGAAAACACTAAGAGCACGTTTTTCCAGATAAAGACAATTAATTTAGAAGGTGAAGCTAAGGAGCGATACCATTAACAAGCAAATGCAAGTGGTCTTTTAATTGAGAGTACCATATTTATTTGTATCTAAACAGTAAAAATAAAATAATAGGGATCGTTGATCATTATATATCCGCATTGAAAAAATACGTTGGTCTTCAGATCTGTCACTTGATGAATCATGAAGATTTTGAGACGACGTAAACTGGATGTCTAACTCACTACAGGAGTTTTCTCTATAATCAACGTTTTCTAATATATTGTGCTTCTTATCTTCATATTTTGTAAGTATATGTACTGGATAAGCAAGAAATTATAACATGTAGACGCTTTTTTGGTAAACACAGATATCGTGAATAGAAACGGACGTCATTTCTTATAAAGGTATAATAAAACATAACACACGAATTTTTCAGGAATAGTCATAAGAAACACTTTCTTCTGAACTGGTGTACTCCTGTGGAAGTGGTGAACTAATTCACTTGCAGGAAAACAAATGCAGGAATTCACCAAACAACTATAATTCTGTCACTTGTAAAAATAAAGAATACGATGCTCCAAATTTTTTTTTGTCTTTTTACCTAGCCATATGTAAAAACGATAATCATCGCGTTAATAATGGGAATTTCAGAGAAATTAGGTACACTGCACTACTGTGTTTGTAATACTAATATATCAAGTTGTTCAGTGGTTAAAAACGATGTTTGATTTCAGCTAAATAAGTAGAAAAACTGTTTACTGTCGGATCCACTTCGCATCCACGTCTGCATTAATGCTCAGCAAGGTGTGTGGTTGAGGGTAGTTATGGCACCACTAACTGATCCCCCATACCCTTCTTCCGTTAGAGCGAATGGCGCTTGGGGAGAATGATTGTCGGCAAATCTACGTATTAGCTCTAATTTCTCGAATTTTCTCGTTGAGGTAATATAGCGAGACATATGTGGGAGGAAGCAATACGTTGCTTGATCCTTATTGAAACATACTCTGGCAGAATTTCACAAGCAAACCACTCCATACTGCAGAATGACTTGTAGCGTCCGCCAGCGGAGTTTTTTGAGCATCTCCGCGTCCGGTAAACAGTGCAGTGTCACGACGTACTCTCCAAAAAAGAAGAAATTTAACGCTTCATCGTGTAAAGTGTGCAATAAACGTGTGATGAAGAGTATTTTATGTATACAGTGCAGCAGCTGGAAACATGAAAATTGTGGGAAAGTTAATCTAAAATACATTGAGGACGATTTTCGGTGGTCGTGTCCCGAGTGTTTATAGTGTGAGAAAAACGAACTTATAAGCGAAAGCATCTCTAAAGACCATATCATCAAAGTACTACAGAACGATGTTGAACAACTCAAATTAAAAATAGAGTTACTTAGAAAAGAAAATTATGATCTGATACGTAAAAAAAACGTCATATGTGAAAATTCTCCGAAAGTGTCTGTACCTAACCGCAAAATTCCAAGCTAGAAAAACGACACAAATAACGATCCAAGTACTCAAAATAAACAGAATTAACAGACAATTAGAGCTCCCATATAACTTTACTTGCGGGAAAAGAAAATAAGAAAGAAAAAAATTGTGAATCTAGGGGAAATGAAAATAAGGACGACAAAAATTACGAATCCAGTGCTCACAGAGGGACCAAAAATAAAATGGAATTAATAAATAAATGTAAATGGACGTCAAAATCATCCACCAAAATCAAGGATCAACGCAGCAGTAGCCAAATTCTGAAGGAAAATTATTTTCTTATTATTGGGGTCTCTTTGCAGAAAAACGTGGAAGTTCAAAATTGTAAAATTGATGTTCTGCCAAGAATCAGGAAACACCAACTTAACCTTCTTAACCGTCTCAGCTCAAAAGAAGGCAGTAACTTCGATATAAATATGACCTACAAAGCCGTTTTTGTTCATGTGGGAACAAATTCGCTTTGGAGCAGCAGTGAAGAGAGACTTATCAACAATACAATAAACCTAATTCGATCTGCAAGAATCTTGTTCCCAGCATCCAGACTTATAATTAGCGGAATTATCGAGAGGAAAACTGTGAGTGTCAATTATTAAATATAATATTAAAAAATTATTACATATAATATTAAAAATCTTTATAAAATAGAAAATTAGACATGTGTTTCGAAATATTGGTACTAGTTTAGTGCTATATTACTATAGTACTATATTAGTTATTTTCAAATACTTAAATATTTTTAGGGTGTAAGACACTATTAAAACCTGCAATTTACATACTTTTTGACTGAAAGTGTTAGGCATGCTGTATTAACGTTATTAACTGTATTAAAGCATTGAGATCTTGTTTTTATTTAATAAACCCTGAGCCTTGTTCAAAGTAAGCTTAAATTAGCTATTTCACTTACTTATCAAAGTGCTATTACAGTGTGACAGCAATATTTTATGTTTTATTCTTTTAATGACAGTTTAGGATTTATTTAAACACAATTTTAGTCTTTTCAGAGCTGTATATCCACTGCTCTGTAATAGTCTATAAGCATGATTATTACTGTAAATTAAATTAGCTTTTTACGAAAATACCATGTGTGTTTATTTTTTGTCTCTTTTTTCAAAGCCAAAAAATGTGTCAGGGTTGTCGAGTATCCTGGAGGTCGGCTTATCGAGAGTCCAGTTTTTGGGGTTCTAATGTTGACTATATGACACTAAAATGTTTAAAAAACTTTATAACTGACTATTTTTCATCTGAAATTTGGAAAATTTCCTGAGGCAAGACCCCAGTATGCCCCCTCCCCCTCCAATGTTTTTTATAAGTCAGCGCCCCTGTACATCAGCATACAACATGTTACATTATTAATGTCATCGATATAGGCCTGTGGATATTATGCGTCTTAGATCAGTAATAACACACTTTAGCTGTTGAATGGAAATTTATTTAAGCACAGAACAAGGTGAATGCAACATGGCTTTACAAACGTAGCATGCTGAGAAGAAATGGACAAAAGTAAGGTAAAAGGTCCTTGGGGCCCAGAGATATGGCGCTTTACTCCAGAGGCTTCACAGAGACCCCCCCCCCCCCCCTACTGGCAGTGTAGAGCACGGCTGAGGGAACCTTTCTCAGTTTAACACAAAATCTTGGTGCCAGCATGGCAGTTGAAGGCCATGTCCAGCGCGAGAAGTGGGCGCCTCGGAAGCCGCGCAATCAGCGTCATGTGCGTCTGACTGCTGCGCAGACAGTGGGATAACACTGGAGGTCAGGTCGGCGGCGTCAGCGGGCGAGGCGGCGACGATGGCAGGCAGACCAGAAGCTTCAGAACGCGGTTCAGCGAGGGACCACACCCGTTTTAATCGGTTGACTGAAACCATATTGGGTCATTCATTGAGAAGTATCATGAAAGTATTCGCTACGCAGTGTTAGACGCAGTGCGGACTCGAGTAAGGTGGTTGCAAGGCCGCACATACGGGGTCGTCACACAGCATTATGAACTCGCACGATTCCAGATCTTTGTGTACAAACACTGGCAATGAGGAATGAAAGTGAGGCAGGGGTGGTCAAATTGGTCAGTCGGGGTTGTATCCTCGGCGAATTCAGCTGGCAGGAGGAGTGATTCTCCATATAACACCTTCGCCAGAGAAGCATTCAGGTCCTCCTTGTGGGTGGAACAGATGCCGAGTTAGAGCCAAGGAAGTGATTGGACCAAAGCCCACCATGGCACATGAGAGCAGCTTTTAGAGTTCAGTGCCATCGCTCAATCAGGCTGTTCACCTGCAAGTGATAGGCCATAGTGTGGAATTTTGCTAAACCGCACAGCTTGCACAGTCGAGCGACAAGTGTGGGTGGACTCGAATTGTCATCCCTGATCCATAGTAAGTGAAAGGGGGCAGCCAAATCTCACTACCCACGACGATAGGAAAGTGTGAGCTATGGTCTCTGCCATTATGTCGGCAGGAGGAATTGTCTCAACCCAACGAGTTGCGCATTGGATCATAGACAATATGTATTTGTCGGAAGGGGGGAGAGGACCGACCATGTCAATGTGGACGTGCCAAAGATGACCCCTGGGGACGTCGAACTGTCCTAAAGGAGGCTGCATTTGTCTGCCCGCTTTACAATGTTGGCAAGGGACACATGTGAGGGTCCAAGGGCGGCAATCATGCCGCACACCAGGCCAGACGAAACGCTCAGTGACTAGTGTTGTCTTTGCCCATGTTCCGGGGTAGGCCAGGTTGTGTAAAGCATCGAAGATCCCGCACTGAAGAGTGGACAGCACCAAGGGGCAGAGGGAGCCCACAGAAACGTCGCAGAGGATCAGGGTCGTCGACCAGTTTAGGACAACAGGTTTGATAGTAAGTAAAGACTCGTTGTTCGAAACCAATTGCTATGTATCTGCATCTTCAGTCTGGAGTCAGAGGAGGTCTTCTAAGCTCAAGGGTGCGGAGAGCATCAAGATACGAGATAGATAGTCAGCTATAACATTTTCTGCACCGCAAATGTAACAGGTGTCTGAGGAATTTTGGCAAATAAAGTCCATGTGCCGAAAGTGTCGCAGCAAGAGATCCTTCACCAGGTTGCATATTGCGTCAATGAGAGGTTTGTGGTCTGAGTAGATAGTGAAAGAACGCCCCTCCAGGTCGCTTCAGAAGTGTTTGACTGCCTCGTAAACCCCGAGAAGCTCGTGGTCAAAAGTCGACCACTTAATTGACTCCCGGTTAGGTTTTTGAAAAGAAACAGATTGGCTGAGTGGAGTCTGGGGTGTACTGTTGCAAGACAGCGCCCACAGCTGACTAGCTAGCGTCGGTCGTAACAGAAATACGGGGTTGGGGTGGGCGAGAGTGACCGTTATTGCAATCACAGTTTTCAGATTATCAAATGTGTCGAGCATGGGCTTAGTCCAGTCAAATTTTCGCTTTCCTGTGGTATTTTTACCGGAGGGCGTCGATAAGGGCTGATTGGACAGAGGCTGCCTGAGAGATATGGCATCGATAAAAATTTACCATACCCAGTAAGCGAGGGAGTTGAGCATAATCCTAAGGAAGAAGCAGTGCGAGAAAGGATTCGACTACAGAATCTGATGGTCGGAGGCTGTCGGCCGAGACAGTATGGAAAAGGAATGTAACAGATGTAGAACGGAGTTGAGATTTGTCGTGGTTGATCACCACACCGTTGGCCGTGAGAGCCAAGCAAACTGCGTGTAGGTGAAACTGGGGCTCCACGGCAGACAAGGAAAAAATCAGGATGTCATGCAAATAAGCGAAAGCGAAAGGTAGAGGTAGTAAAATGGAATCAATGAACCATTGCCACGTCTGCACAGCATTTTTGAAGCTGTAAGGCTTGTAACAGTGTTCAAATATTCCGTAGGATGTGATGATGGCCATCTTTGGAATATTCCGCAGGTACATAGGGATTTGGTGATATGCCTTCGAACAATCTAAGACAGAGAAGAACTTTGAGCCATATAATAATTGCGTGAAATCCTGGATATGAGGGATGGGTTAGTTATCGATAATTGTCTGAGCATTAAGGAACCTGTAGTCCCCACACATGAGTAACGAGCCGTTCTTCTTAGAAAGAAGGTGGATAGGCGAAAACCAGTTGCTTTCCAATGGTTGGAGCATACTGGAGGCCAAACAATCCTGTACAATTTCTTTCATGTGCACAAGTTCGGAAGCGTTAAGACATCTAGCTTTATGTGTACAGGTGGGCCGCCTGTGGTGTGGATTCTATGGCAAGTGCCATTGTTGTTGCCCAATACCCATGAACGGAGGCAGGCAGAGGGGGGCGAGAGGGGGGACCAGCGGTTCACTGACCATGCCGGGCCAGAATGGCGTGGGTGGAGTATCGGCAGCAGATGATTATGGAGGGTGTGGTGCAGAAGCCACGTGATGTGAGGGATCCCGTGAAGCGAGAACATGAGCTTCCTTGCTGGGCCAGAATGGCATGGGCGGGGTTTCAGCAGCAGACGATGGTGGAGGACGTGGCATGGTAGCCACAAGATGCAAGGAATCTCAGGAAGGGAGAACATGAGCATCTTGTAGATTCACTTGCGGCAGTGTGGAACCAGCAGCAGGAGGAGGGAAACTCGAACAGGAGTGCTGCAGTGTGAAGTTGCAGTATAAGTAAATGACGGTACCAAATGATGTAGCTCTGCAGACAGGCTGTGAATCAAACCCTGTGCATGAACCAATTCAGCAGAGGTGGTGGCAATGCAGGTGTGTAACGCTTCATTATGTGTGCAGAGTTCGTTGATCTGTCTGCATATGTCCGATAAGTCAGAGAGTCATGCAGTAATATCCTCGATCAGAGATGCGCATATGGAAGTGGTAGCCAAGGGGGTGGAGAGCAGAGTCAAGCTGAACTTGTTCGAGCACAGAACAGCAGAACCATACACGTGGCAGAGAGTTGTGGCCTGGTGCTCTGGCGAAAGTTCGTAATGGTATAGAAAATCCAACCTGATCACAGGTTCATCCATATCGGCTACGTGCAAAGTCCAAGGAAGGTGGCGATTGGTGATAGTTGACGCGACATTTTGATGGAGCCTAGGACTGTGATAGGAGAGTGATTTGTGGCGATCAAAGCAAGGTTAGCAGAAGAAAGCATTTTGCCTGCATGCTTGGCCGGGATAACACTGACGTTGGCGTCGGTGTCGACAAAAGAGCGAGCGCCTGATGACAAATCCGTGACATAGAGGCAATGCGTCACTGGAGCAAGAGGTGTGGCGGCATACGGTAGGCACCATGGACAATCATGGTGGGACGTGGCACCTAAACGTGCGGCTGAAATCGTTTGGGTATGCACAAGGTGCGTGGCAGTTGCAAGTGGCATCCCCGTAAGTCGCGGGGGTACCAGCATAGCAGGTAAGCTTGGAGGCATGGCGGAATGGAGTGTGTGGGGGAAGCAGCTGATGGCGTAGTTGACCAAGACCACTTGGGCTGCTGCTTGAGCAGGGTCTGCCACTGTCGGGAGGTCGCATGCAGCACCTCCTGTAGGCCACCAAGTGGCAGCTCCCGACAGGCTGCTGAGCTGCTGAGGCATGAGCACTGGCCCCTGCTGGCAGGGCACGGAACCGAAGGTGCGGGCGTGCCAACTGAAGATGATGATGACGTCATCCGTGACAGGCAGTGTGGTTGACGAATTACTGTGTAGGCCTGATCGGCCGTGCGTAGAGGATCCTCGAGAGGGTCAGCTACATGAGATACCAGGTGAAGTTGCAGGCCCAACAGGAATCTGACAATCCACAAGGTCCAGAGCATGGTGCCTGGTAGTGCTTGATCATCAATTAATGAACGAAGGCGCCACCAAAGCTGCGAAGGTGTGCAGTCATTGAGGTACTCGTCATGAATGATGTGGTGGATAGCCTGTGCAATGTTTTCACCGTTAAATACTTGGGTGAGGTGGATAGTGAGAGGAGCAGATCACTGATGAAGTCTGGACGAGCATGCAGGTGGCTCACCAGGTAGATGAAACGTGCATCGGCGTCCGAAATACCGTGGCTATCCAGTAGATGATCCACCAAAGCGAACCAAGTGTTTGGGTCGTCATTTTGCAAAGCAGACAGCTTAGGAAACCTGCTGGGTAACACATGTTGATGCAGACTGGGAGGCAAAGATCTGAGTGAGCAGGGTAGGAACCCCCAAAACTTGGAGTGCAGTAGTGGTGGACAATGCGTCGCCTGAGGTCTGTGTGTGTGGGGTGCCATTGCAACAGCGGGTGGAAGGTGGTCATGGTGCAGCCACAGGAGGGCTGATCTGGTAACTGGCGGGGGTGGAATGGCTGGTGCTGTTAAGAAAGTGGGTGGAAGGTGATCGTGGTATGACCACAGAGCTATGCTGTACAAACGTAGTGCACTGAGAAGATATAGACAAAAGTAAGGTCAAAGATCCTTGGGTGCAAAGATATGGCCCTTAACGCCAGAGGTGCCACAGGCCTATCGTTATGTACATCTGTTCTACGATCCTTCTTGAAAACCGTTGATTTGCTCTTTTTTCCCATTGCTACATACTCTTCATTCCCCCAGCGATCTATTATAAACTGTTAATACTAGGTTGGTGCATGAGTTTGAAGCATTTTTATTTTGCATGTAGGTGTTCCAGTTGCTATGGGTTTATTTACCAATTGTCATTTTTTATTTTTATTTCGCTGTTGCTACTTGAGTTTATGTATTGTCATCTTGCAATTTGCAGATAGTGAATAGAGCTGTGGACTCTGGAAAATGGAGCATCAAATGGGAAAATCAGAACATTTTCGACATATTCTCCTGTTTGAGTTCCATGGAGGCGTAACAGCAGCAGAGGAAGCGAGAAACATTTGCTCCGTGTCTGGGGATAATACCACTGGACAGAGAATGGAAAGCAAATGGTTTCCTCGTTTTAAGGAGGACCGTTTTGACATTAGTGACCTTCCACTTGCAGGAAAACCTTTCGGGTTTGTTGAAGATCGTTTTATGCATTAACCTACAATGACCCACCTCATTGTACTCGACAACTGGCAAATGTGATAAACTGTGTTCATTCCTCCATCATGCGACATTTGCATGCATTGGGGAAAGTTCAAAAATCGTGTGTATGGGTAATACATGCTCCAAGCCAAAACCACAAAAATCAGCAGATGACCAAATGTGCGCCTCTGCTTGCTCGTCATCAAATGCCTCGTGAACAACACTGACAAATCCTATGCTGCATCTTTACTGGTGACGAGAAATTCCGTCTTCATGCCAAAATGACACAGCACACACAAAGCACAAACTCCGCATACAAAGACCTGCGAGCGTCCACAAAAGATAATGTTATGCATCTGGTGGAAGAACGACGGTGTGGTGTGCTACGAATTGCTTCCTCGAGGAGTAACCATCACTGCTGACATTTATTGTCAACAACTGAGACGTCTTGCAGATGCAGCCCAACAAAAACGGCAAGGAAGACTGATAACACCCACCCGCATTCTGCTAGACTGACAAAGAACACTGTACAAGAGTTGGGTTGGAAAGTCATTCCGCATTGGCTTTATTCATTGGATCTTATGCGATCAGATTTTCATCTTTTCCGCTCTGTACTAAACAACCTTCAAAGAGCTTTCTTTCTGGATGAAAATGTGTTCCGAATATGGCTCGACGAATTCTCCTCAAAACCAAGTGGTTTCTACAGTCGCGGAATCGAAAAATTGCCCCATCGTTGGCAGACAGTTGTAAATAGTTAAGGAGAATATACACTCCTGGAAATGGAAAAAAGAACACATTGACACCGGTGTGTCAGACCCACCATACTTGCTCCGGACACTGCGAGACGGCTGTACAATCAATGATCACACGCACGGCACAGCGGACACACCAGGAACCGCGGTGTTGGCCGTCGAATGGCGCTAGCTGCGCAGCATTTGTGCACCGCCGCCGTCAGTGTCAGCCAGTTTGCCGTGGCATACGGAGCTCCATCGCAGCCTTTAACACTGGTAGCATGCTGCGACAGCGTGGACGTGAACCGTATGTGCAGTTGACGGACTTTGAGCGAGGGCGTATAGTGGGCATGCGGGAGGCCGGGTGGACGTACCGCCGAATTGCTCAACACGTGGGGCGTGAGGTCTCCACAGTACATCGATGTTGTCGCCAGTGGTCGGCGGAATGTGCACGTGCCCGT
This sequence comes from Schistocerca americana, assembly GCF_021461395.2. Classification (NCBI taxonomy): domain Eukaryota; kingdom Metazoa; phylum Arthropoda; class Insecta; order Orthoptera; family Acrididae; genus Schistocerca; species Schistocerca americana. The sequence goes on from NC_060120.1 coordinate 264,342,518, forward strand.
CGACCTGGGACCGGACCGCAGCGACGCACGGATGCACGCCAAGACCGTAGGATCCTACGCAGTGCCGTAGGGGACCGAACCGCCACTTCCCAGCAAATTAGGGACACTGTTGCTCCTGGGGTATCGGCGAGGACCATTCGCAACCGTCTCAATGAAGCTGGGCTACGGTCCCGCACACCGTTAGGCCGTCTTCCGCTCACGCCCCAACATCGTGCAGCCCGCCTCCAATGGTGTCGCGACAGGCGTGAATGGAGGGACGAATGGAGATGTGTCGTCTTCAGCGATGAGAGTCGCTTCTGCCTTGGTGCCAATGATGGTCGTATGCGTGTTTGGCGCCGTGCAGGTGAGCGCCACAATCACGACTGCATACGACCGAGGCACACAGGGCCAACACTCGGCATCATGGTGTGGGGAGCGATCTCCTACACTGGCCGTACACCACTGGTGATCGTCGAGGGGACACTGAATAGTGCACGGTACATCCAAACCGCCATCGAACCCATCGTTCTACCATTCCTAGACCGTCAAGGGAACTTGCTGTTCCAACAGGACAATGCACGTCCGCATGTATCCCGTGCCACCCAACGTGCTCTAGAAGGTGTAAGTCAACTACCCTGGCCAGCAAGATCTCCGGATCTGTCCCCCATTGAGCATGTTTGGGACTGGATGAAGTGTCGTCTCACGCAGTCTGCACGTCCAGCACGAACGCTGGTCCAACTGAGGCGCCAGGTGGAAATGGCATGGCAAGCCGTTCCACAGGACTACATCCAGCATCTCTAAGATCGTCTCCATGGGAGAATAGCAGCCTGCATTGCTGCGAAAGGTGGATATACACTGTACTAGTGCCGACATTGTGCATGCTCTGTTGCCTGTGTCTATGTGCCTGTGGTTCTGTCAGTGTGATCATGTGATGTATCTGACCCCAGGAATGTGTCAATAAAGTTTCCCCTTCCTGGGACAATGCATTCACGGTGTTCGTATTTCAATTTCCAGGAGTGTATTATTGATAACTACACTCTCTATCAAGTGTGTCTTTGTGTTTACTAAATTTAAGGAAAAACGTTACGAGCTTATGCGTCAACTCAATAGAGAAGGAGTAAGTTCTTTCGCATTATATCTGTAGAATCTAAGATGTATCTCATGTCAGTATCTGCCATTTCGTCATTCGTACAATGACTGAAAAGAGTGATCGTATGACGATCATCTGCAGTGAAACAGTTTCGTAAATCGGAATTCAATGTTTCGGTTTTCTCTTCGTTATCCTCCGTTTCAGTGGCAGTATGATCACCGAGCGTCTAAACAGATTATGGATTTTACATAAGGCAAAAATTTCTCATAGTTCTTAGTCAGATCGATTCACAAAATTTTACTTTCAGATTCACTGAACGCTTCTCTCTTTGCTATTCTTACACTTATTTTCCCTTTGTAAACCTTTTGGTTGTTAGCTATGTTGTGACATAGCTCAACCCTGTGATGAAACTCTCTTTGTTACTGTAGCAACTTTCTAAAACGGTTGTTAAACCATAATTGGTATTTCCAAATCCGTAACACCTAGCTCAGTACGTTTTTGTCTGAGGCATATTGAAAGATGCTTTTGATCTATATCCATTTGTGCTCAACATCGCATAATCCATCATGACAGAAACTCGGTCTTTCACCTTCCATCACGAGACTTAATTGTTGGCTTCAAACCTCAACATGGCAGAGTAGCGCTGACAGACCAACCACTGATTCTGACATACACTATGTGATCAAAAGTATCCAGACACCCCAAAAAGATATGTTTTTCATATTAGGTACACTGCGCTGCCACCTACTGCCAGGTACTCCATATCAGCGACCTCAGAAGTCATTAGACATCGTGAGAGAACAGAATGGGGTGCTCGGAAGAACTCACGGACTTCGAACGTGGTCAGGTGATTGGGTGTCACTTGTGTCATACGTCTGTACGCGAGTTTTCCACACTCCTAAACATCCCTAGGTCCACTGTTTCTGATGTGATAGTGAAGTGAAAACCTGAAAGGACACGTATAGCATAAAAGTTTACAGGCCAATCTCATCTGTTGACCGACACAGACACCCGACAGTTGAAGAGGGTCCTAATGTGTAATAGGCAGACATCTATCCAGACCATCACATAGGAATTAAAAACTGCATCAGGATCCACTGCAAGTACTATGACAGTTATGGTGTGGTCGTGTTTTTCACGGAGGGGGCATGGACCCCTCATTGTTTCGTGTGGCACTATCACAGCACAGGCCTACATTGATGTTTTAAGCACTTTCTTGCTTTCCATTGTTGAAGAGCAATTCGAGGATGGCGACTGCATCTTCCAACATGATCGAGCACCTGTTCATAAGGCACGGCTTGTGGCGGAGTGGTTACACGACAATAACATCCCTATAATGGACTGGCCTGTACAGAGTCCTGACCTGAATCCTATAGAATACCTTTGGGATGTTTTGGAACGCCGACTTCGTGCCAGGCCTCACCGAACGACATCCATACCTCTCCTCAGTGCAGCAGTCTGTGATGAATGGGCTGTTATTCCCCAAGAAACCTTACAGCACTTGCGAGAGCAGAAGCTGTCATCAAGGCTATGGACGGCCAACAACATACTGAATTCCAGCGTTACAAATGGAGAGCACCAAGAACTTGTAATTCTGTCAGAGACAGCAAAGGACTTGGGAGAGCAGTTGAATGGAATGGACAGTGTCTTGAATGGAGGATATAAGACGAACATCAACAAAAGCAAAACGAGAATAATGGAATGTAGTCGAACTAAGATGCTGAGGGAATTAAATTGGGAAATGAGACACTTAAAGTTGTAAAGGAGTTTTGCTATTTGGAGAGCAAAATAACTGATGATGGTCGAAGTAGAGAGGATATAAAATGTATACTGGCAAGGAAAGCGTTTCTGAAGAAGAGAAATTTGTTAACATCGAGTATAGATTTAAGTGTCAGGAAGTCGTTTCTGAAAGTATTTGTATGGAGTGTAGCCATGTATGGAAGTGAAACATGGACGATAACTAGTTTGGACAAGAAGCGAATAGAAGCTTTCGAAATGTGGTGCTACAGAAGAATGCTGAAGATTACATGGGTAGATCATATAACTAATGAGGAGGTATTGAATAGGATTGGGGAGAAGAGAAGTTTGTGGCACAACTTGACTAGAAGAAGGGATCGTTTGGTAGGACATGTTCTGAGACATCAAGAGATCACCAGTTTAGTATTGGAGGGCAGCATGGAGGGTAAAAATTGTAGAGGGAGACCAAGAGATGAATACACTAAGCAGATTCAGAAAGATGTAGGCTGCAGTAGGTACTGGGAGACGAAGAAACTTGCACAGGATAAAATAGCATGGAGAGCTGCATCAAACCAGTCTCGGGACTGAAGACCACAACAACAACAACATGAAATGGGATGATTACATAGGTTCAACGTGGGTAAAGCAGATGACAGTCTTCAGTTTATTTGCAGAATACTGGTGAAGTGCAATCAGCATACAAAGGAGATTGCTTACAAATCACTCGTGCCACCCATTCTAGAATATTGCTCAAATGTGCACGACCTGTACCAGACAGGGCTAACAAAGGATATTGACTGTATACAAGGAAGGGCAGCACAAATCTTCACAGGTTTGGTGACCCATGAGAGAGTGTTACAGTGATACTGAAGAAACTGTACTGGCAGGATATTGAAGATAGACGTGAGCTATGCCATGAAGGTCTTATAACAAAGTTTCGAGAACCAGCTTTAGATGATGACTCTAGGAATGTACTGCAATCAGCTATGTATCGCTCACTTAGGGATCATGAGGACAAGAATAATTACACTACATGCAGCGGCATTCAAACGATCATTCTTCCTGCCCTTCATGCGTGAATGAAATGGGAAGTAACTTTAATAACTGGTACAATGGGACTTACTCTCTGTGCCATGCCATTCACGGTGGTTTGCGGAGTATAGATAGAGATGTAGACATGTTTCTGAAGTGTTGATTGAGAGTCAATTAATCATCCTTAATATCTGATGTGAGTTTTCCAAGGGATGTCATTCCTATTTAAGGAGAGGTAGGCATCTTGAGGTAATCCTTTAAAGGTAAAGATGATGGATTCACTTTTTGATGAGTTGATAGGAATTTTCCAGAGGAGAGCCCATTGGTGAATTTCTTCTACGTGCCCTTGAAGTTTTTGTGCAACGTAAGTCAGGCTGGAGTTATTTATTTATATAACTGTATCATCAGCTGAGAGTGATAACTGCCAACCTAGTTGATGCAGAATATCATTTCTGTATATAAATTATAGAGTGGGACCGATAATGTAGCCTTGTTGGACTCCTGAAATTGTTTTTCGAATAACCATTGTAGTTTTGTATAATAGTATAAAATTGTCTTTTACGGAGAAAGGGATGAATGATCTTGACGATGAGAAGTAGGCAGCTATGTATGATGACTTTGAGGGTAACGCCCTTGCACCAAAGTTTACCGAAGACCTTTTCGGTATATAAGAATATGCCCCCAGGACTATGTTTAATCTGACGAGCTGCACATATGTATTTGTTCCAGTAGTCTCGTTGTTTGATGAATGATATTACGATTGTTGCAGAAGTTCAACTATTGGGGTATAATAATGTTTGTTAAGAGAAAGTTTTGAAGAGCACTCAGGATGATGCATTAGGAAATCTTGCTGGTACAACTCAACTAAGAGACTGGTTTATAATTTTGAGAAAATAACTGATATTTACCTGGTTTTGGTAAGGTGATGACCTATGCCAATATCCATGGTTTTGAAAAGCAGCAATGTGGCGAGATATGTACTGCATTTAGGTGGGAAACGTTTAAGGTGAAGATGTATGTTCTTGTCTGGCTTCATGGAGAGAGTCTTCCTGACGGGGACTCCTGTATTCTTGGAGTTGGGTCATAATTTGTTGGCTAAGTTGGTCTATGTGGTGACAGTCTGCTGGACTTCAGGATTCTTGCCAGCATCCTGTGTGACGTCGTTTCTTTTTTCTGAAAGGCAGTCCTGGAGATGCTGCGGAAGTGAATTTCTGTTGGTGTAATGAGTGATAATAGAAGTAGCTTCTTAGCTGCTTTCTGTGATGATTGCTGTGAGTGACGTAATAGCTTCATGATGATTTCTTTGCAGTTTGAAACAGATATCGGTGGAGTCCTGTTGGAAACGAAGGTTTTAAATCGCTTCCAGATGATGCAGCTGGATTTAAAGGATCTCTACATGTCTTGGTGTTGAACTTCTGATCCCAGACAGACTTGTGGTCTGGGCCTAAATCGTTTAGATCTGAGTGTCATCGAATATTCTTCAAGAAAAATATGTCCAAAATGTTTGGACGAAGGAGATGGTGATAGTGGGAACGGATACTTGTGTTCAGAGCAACAACAGTAATGTTCCTTGTATTTTGAACGAAATCGTGTAGTAAGTGCCCATTCCTAGTAGTTGCTCTGCAATTAACGACGAATGCTTCGAATTTAGATCACAGTGGTCTCTTATCTGGAGATCAAGATCAGAGAGTTCAGGTCAGTTCTGAGTGTTCAGCGGATAATACACAACTATTAGGGTTACAGTTATGTTGTGAATTTGAAGTTCAATCCTTGAAGCCTTTGCTCTGTTCAGATTTCGAGGGCAATTTCTCTATGACCAATGTGGTTTCTCTTGAGGTACTGTTGCCAGGGCAGTTTATATGGTCATTCCTGTAAGTGACATTATTTCGAATTCTGAAAGGTAGTCATGGTAGGAGATATGTTTCAGTGATCAATGCGATTTCCACTCTATGCACATCTAGGAATTCTTCAAGGATCTCACGTCGTTGTAGAACCCCCACTGGCGTTCCAGTTTGTAAAAGTGAAGTGTTGTGTTCTATTAGTCTGATCCGTTGAAAAATTATGGACAGCAGAACAAATTACTGCCTTTCGAATTTTTAGGACAGGTCTGAGGCCTGTCAGAGCTGTACTACAGTTTTCTGAACTGTAGTACGGATTTTCTGGCATTTCAGTTCTGAAAGCATGCCAGAAAGAAATTTCAAGTCATCTCCAAGGCCGAAGGACTGCAGGTTGTTGAGCTGGTTGTACTACAGTTTGCTGAATTGTAGTGCGGATTTTCTGGCATTTCAGTTCTGAAAACATACCGGAAAGAAATTTCAAGTCATCTCCGAGGCCAAAGGACTGCAGGTTGTTGAGCTGGTTGATGGTGTAGCGAAGCTGAAGGGGTGAAGTTTAAAACTGATTTTTCTCAGGTCAGCAGCTCCGGAAATTGAACTGAATCCATGTGGAACTCTGCCCCTGTTGATTCTCAGACTGAAGTGCTCTTGCTTTCCTCGAATTTCATTGATTTAGGATGTCGACATATGCAGGGCATTTACAGTAATTTGTCGTGTGGTCGTCACCATAGTTTGCTCTTTTGAGGTGAATTGCAGGTAGTTCTTTGCAGTCTGGTGTTTTGTAGTTTGCACCACCTGTAACACAACGAGGAGATAAGCTGCAGTGCCTATAGCCATTATAGAACTGGTTGGTGTTATGGCGTTATAAAGGACCTTTTGGAGCTCTGGTTCAAAATGGTTCAAATGGCTCTGAGCACTATGGGACTCAACAGCTTAGGTCATAAGTCCCCTAGAACTTAGAACTACTTAAACCTAACTAACTTAAGGACATCACACACACCCATGCCCGAGGCAGGATTCGAACCTGCGAGCGTAGCAGTCCCGCGGTTCCGGACTGCAGCGCCAGAACCGCAAGACCACCGCGGCCGGCATTTTTGGAGCTCTGTATGACTCCATCTTCACTCTGAGAAAGTAGAATTCGAAACTCATAAATATGCTTACCTGCATCAGGGTTTTCTATTTCGGTCGTGAAGAGAGCTTCGGGAGTTTGCCTGTACCATCTTTGGCAGGTTCTGATATCTGAGCAACTCTTATGATAAGGAGAACTCGCATTCGGGAGGACGACGGTTCAATCCCGTGTCCAGCCATCCTGATTTAGGTTTTCCGTGATTTCCCTAAATCACTCCAGGCAAATGCCGGGATGGTTCCTCTGAAAGGGCACAGCCGACTTCCTTCCCCATCCTTCCCTAATCCGATGAGACCGATGACCTCGCTGTCTGGTCTCCTTCCCCAAACAACCCAACCCAACCCAAGTCAGAGCCTCCAGTAGTGTTCTCTTCCTCATCACAATCAGTATTTAAAGGTTCATCTGGTCCCTCACGTTTGGCTAATTTTGAGTCTTCGGAAGTTTCAGCACTTCTGGCAGCTTGTGACTGCATCTTGTGAGAAGCTTTCGTATTGTTTTCTGGTTTGTCTCTCCACACCATTCTTCCATATAAATGTGTGTCATGTGTAATCTGTGCTTGTGTTTGTAGTGATAGGAGTTATTACAGTGGGTAGATTTCACCCTATTGACCTCAGAAACTCAAGGGAAACCAACAGTGGACTGGGAAAGATCGAATGTGAAGAACTTATTACTAACACTAAAAACAGGAATTTAGCCTTGGACTCTGTGTGTGGCGGATATAACCTAACTTGAATTGGGCCCTGGTGCGCAATATATTTCGCCCCTGCACTTGATAACCACCTGGGGTTGGTTAGGAAGTGAGTCCACAAGGCACTGAAACAAGTCTTACGTCCGACCCGCTCGCTCGCTACTACTGACTCTCGTTACCACCAGACAGACACTGCCCGAGTGAATGCTGTAAATGGCTGCAGATCTTAGCCGGCCGCGGTGGTCTAGCGGTTCTAGGCGCACAGATGGCTGCAGATCTTAGCCGGCCGCGGTGGTCTAGCGGTTCTAGGCGCTCGCTCCGGAACCGCGGGACTGCTACGGTCGCAGGTTCGAATCCTGCCTCGGGCATGGATGTGTGTGATGTCCTTAGGTTAGTTAGGTTTAAGTAGTTCTAAGTTCTAGGGGACTGCTGACCACAGATGTTAAGTCCCACAGTGCTCGGAGCCATTTGAACCATTTTTTTTTTTGCAGATCTCATGTGTGCAGGTGACAAATTTTTAATCTACTGCTTGCCAGCCACCTGTAGCTCTAGGAACGAATTTTTTAGCAACAAGCAGCTACCGTCCCGCAGAGGTTTGTGGCGCCTCTGGCGTAAAGCACCATATCTTTGGACTCTAGCACCTTTGTTCTATGCTTTCTCGGCGCGCAACTTCTGTACTGCAGTGTTGTTCTTACATATTTCAGCGCTAAATAAATGTATAAAGACATCTAAAGTGGTTATCACGTATCGTAGGGAGATAATAACACACTTTGGATGTCATTTGTTTCAGCTCTGGACATGAACTCGTGAGGCAAGAAATTCTTCTGTGGTCAGTATTCACAACTGCCTTTAAAATTCTTGACAGAGTCAGAGGTGCAAAGAACGATGTAAATAGTCAAGACAGTAGCCCCTTAAGCGACAGCAGTTTTCAAATATTTTCAAATATTAATTCACTTCACGTCACAACCAGGTTCAGCCACTCGCTGAGGATTTGATTGTGCAGTTCCACCAAATTGTGAGGATGTAGTTGTCGGCATTTTATCCACTCTTCCCACATATCTCACAGATTTTTTGTATTGGGCTCAAGTCAGATCATTTTGCAGGCCAGTCGAGATGTAATAGAGTGGGGGGAGAGTCCAGAAAACCAGTCACACATTCTTCAAGCCCGATGAACTTTGCTGTTGTCATCTTGACGGGGAAGTGTGGACTCGAGTCGTTTACAGTGCAGTTTTAAATGGAAGAGATGATACAGCCAATCAGCGCTGAGGTTTCATAATGAAGAAGGAGTAGCAGTCAGTGAGGGAGCAGGTTCTATGCAAACAGCCATTGAGTACAGGAGCAGTCAATCGGCACGCAGGGTGACACACCCTTGCCGAGGGAATTACAACTTGCCACAGCCGTGCAGACGGTGGACTGAGATGACAACCGTACTAGCGGCAACAACAGCAATGAAAAATAAGGTAGCTCATAGTAAAAGCTGTTTTGTATATTAAGTGATACATAATGAGTCCTCTTAACAAACAAGACAGTGTGACTGAAAACAGAGTTGTAGAGGTTAGGTTGTTAGATGAACAGAAAGACCTAAGTGGGACTGGTTCTGTAGCCGATTATAAATCAAACATGAATGTAACTTTGAAGGATGGGTACGAAAGTCCTATTGTAGATGAAATGATAAAAGTTTCATTTACATTGTGTGGTGATGTGAGCGAAATGGACGAAAGCTTTACTGAAGTGGGTGAGATTGTTAAGCTTAAGGAGGAGGAATCTAGTAGCAAAAGTCAGCAAGGGCAACAGTTTATGGGAGACGGAAATTTGGAAGCGATGTTAAAGCCAATTATGAGTAGTTTGAGTTGTTTGAGTAATATGAGTACGAAAGAAGACACGAAGAGGATGGAAAGTAGTATGAAAGAAGACATTAGTAGGGTGAAAAATAGTGTGAAAGAAGACATTAATAGGTTGGAAAAGAAAACTAACGGCAATAGAACAGATGTGGTTAGCTTAAAACATGAAATGAAGAAATAAATTAAAAAGGAAATTAAGGTAATTAGATCAAGTCTTTCAGAATTAAATAAGACATTTGATGCAGTAGCTAAAGATAGTGATAATACTAATGAGAAATTAACGTTGAATAGTAAATGTGTAGAAGAAAGAAAGAAACTTTCTGATGAAAATAGTATGAAGGTGGAGGTTTTCGAGAAATAGTGTCCTGAAAATAGAGTTAAACTTGAGAACCAAATCGATCACATTAGAAATTATTCAGAAACTGAGATAGAAACCAAGTGTGCATCAGTGGTAGAGGAAAAAACTGGTGAAAGTAAATGAAAATGTAGATTCAAAATTGACTGAAATGGAGAAAAAGGTGGAAGAGGTACAAAATCTAAAGCATAGAGAAAGTGAAAATGGGTCTGATTCTAACAGCAGTTGTGATGATGATAGCAATGACGAATCCAGTATCGGTAGTGACGAGGATTTAGATGAATGACGAACACTAACATCACTTAACAAAGGTTTATTCAGCACTTGCACATACAAGAGTGCGGAGCAAACTGCATCTGGCCAGAACACATACAGTATATATACAGCTACAGAACATTCCAATACAATGATTCTTGACATTTGTGGATACTCCTAGCATGTATTCGATTCGAATATAGAAATTAAAATTGGACAGTCCAGGTGCGTTTTGAACCCACAACCCTCCATGCAAGAGTTTAGGTTCAGAACCACTACACCACAGTGCTTCTCAGCTTCTTCTGCCACATTGGTTCCTCCTTAAGTGAACAGCGTCTCGGTGTTACATCATCCTAGTCCGGGTACGAGTCATCGGTCCTGCATATTCCGACTCCCGATGACTGATTTTCGCCCTGGAGGTGGTCTTCTTAGAGTTTCTTTTGCCGCTACGCTCTTCGTCATCTTTCCGCTTGTTGCTTGTCGCTGGACCGTCGAATTTACCCTGGGTTGCAGGATCCTGGTAGGGCTTCATTCGAAGGACGTGGACTGTATCTCTGTATCACTGATCTTTCGTCGCCTTGTATCGGGGTCGAAATCTTCAACTTCATAAGTAAATCAGACAACTGTCTTACAACCTTATAAGGTCCAAAGTAGCGCCTGAGAGCTTCTCAGAGAGCAACCTTCCGAACAGGAGTGAAGATACAGACAAGGTCACCAACTGGTAGACAACAGGGCAGTGGCTTGTGTCATACCTTCAGCTATCGTTTTCTTGAGCCTGCAGCATGTGGAGTCGAGCTAACTGCCTAGCTTCCTCAGCTCTGCTTAACACCTGGCTGATCTAAAGTGCGCGTCATAGATCTTGGCGGCCGAGTTTAGGTTCGTTCAGCGCATCTGACGTCACAAAACACAGTCAGCCAATGAACAGAGAACGACGTTGCCAGATCTCGACAGCAGTGCAGAACACGGACGAGTGTCTTCAGTTTTAGAAACGTTCAGTCATAAATAAAGTAATAGAACAAAAGCAATGTCTTGATAGCAGACTTTCTTTTACAGAAAGTTTGGAAAAAGCATTCTTTATACCAATTGCTTCATATTCTATTAATTAATTAAACCAAACAAGCAATAAGACTCCTAATTCAGGCGACAGCAAGGAAAGGTGTTTGTTTCAATCTCACAAACTGCTTTTTCGCAATAAAGAACAGCGGTAATTGTTTATTTCCTATTGTACTTCGACGAAGCGTGAGTAATTCATAGTCATACCAACAGTGTTTATAAGTAGTTGCGTGAGGTGTTAGAGTCCTTATGGAGCTACGCTGTTCGATGAGCTGAGGTAGCAGAATGGTTAAGGTGTTGGGCTGCCAAGTGAATGGTTATAAGTTCAAACCTTGTGCGGTGCATAATATTTTCTTTATTTAAAAACAATATTGGAGTCCCTTACTTCACGAATTTTATTCGTTTGAATGAAATTTCTAGTGCTTTACCTCTTCATTAACTTTTTCGCTGCTGCAGACACGTGCTCCCCGCATTCCGCGCTGTGCGCGATTTTGTCATCACTGCACTTCTCGCCTGTGCAGACACATGGTGTTCCCACTGCTTTGACACACTTATTCGATTTCACAAAAACTATTTGGCCAAAAAATTTGATTTTTACAAGTCTTCTTGCCTGATACCTTCCCCCCATAAATGACTTGATTTTGTTGTGATGCGCAGCATTAAATGTAGTAAACCATTACACGAAATTTTGAAGAGTTTGCAGAGGTAAAAGTGCATAGCGTATACTTTCCGTATGGTCGATTTTAGTTGCCACAGTGTTGAGAATGAAATGTGGACAAGATACCTAAATTTCATATAATATTTACTGTATAACAATATCTCATTTAATTTAAGTACCACATAGGTGTCGTATGTAATATTGAGAAATATACCGTCTTTCGCGACTGTAATAAAAGTATTATTTACACCGGACGCGTTTGGCTTTATTTTAAAGCACTTCAATCAAGGAAAGGTATGGCACATACACAATGGTATTCATGTTCTATTTCTTGTTTTTGTTCCACAGTCGCAGTTTTACCAATGGTATTGAAATATATCCCTCTTCTGCAACTGTAATAAGCGACTTATTTAGACCAGACGCGTTTGAAGCATCATAAGAGGACTGTATTTTGTGTCCTCCATTGCCAAGTCACCTTTCGTAGTTTTGTGCTGCGGTAGCACAATATTCAACGTTTGTGTTGGCTCATCAGTGTTTCAGCAAATCAATGCTGTTTATGTGTGCCACACACAAAATTATATTTGACATAGCTCTGAGCACTTCACTAACTGACGGTATATTCAAGTCCTAATGTTTTTGTAAGTCCACAGTTTTGTTTAATGTATTTTGTCTACTTCCTTTTGATTGAATGAAGTGATTTAAAATAAAGCCAAACGTGCCCAGTGTAAGTAAAACTTTTGTTACAGTCACGAAAGGTGGAATATTTCTCAATATTACATACGACACTTATGTGGTACTTACATTAAATGAAATATATAGGTATCTTGTCCACATTTCATTCTCAACATTGTGGCAACTAAAATCGACCATACGGAAAGTATACTCTATGGTCTTTTACCTCTGCAAACTCTTCAAAATTTCGTGCAAAGGTTTACTATATTTAATGCTGCGTAATAACTGCGTTGAACATCGAAACAAAATTAAGTCATTTATGGGGGGAAGGTATCAGTCAAGAAGATAGGTAAAAATCTAATTTTTGAGCCAAATAGTTTTTGTGGAATCGAATGATACAGAGTGTCAAAGCAGTCGGAACACAATGTGTCTGCACAGGCGAGCAGTGCAGTGACAAAATCGCCCACAGCGCGAAATGCAGGGAGCACGTCTTTGTAGCAGCGAAAGGGTTAATGCGGCCGTGGTGGCTGTATTTCATGAACTGCGCGCTCCCCCCTACACGTAAGCTTGCGAACTATGCTATACTATGGCGCTGCTTCTATTGGCGCGTGCGTCGTGTGCAACTGGCAACGCAGCAATCTCCAGCGTCTGGGCGGGCATGTGCGAGCCGCCAAGATAAAAGAATTGAACTATAGTCATCGTCCACGTCATCAGGATGTAACGGAAACACAGTGTCCATCATCGTAGTCGCCTCATGCCCACGAGGAAGGAAAAAGGACGTAAATCCTGTGGTTTCTTGTTTGGGGGTGTTGTAGGCAAACGTCACGAAAGGTAGCACCTCATCCCAGTTGCTCTGCTCAACATTGACGAACACTGATAGCATGTCAGCCAAGGTCTTATTAAGGCATTCAGTAAGCCCATTAGTTTGCGGATGGTGGGCAGTCGTCATGTGATGAGTAATGTTGCACTGACGGTTTATCTCTGTCACAAGATTCGATTGAAAAACTTTCCCTCGATCCGTAATTAACGACCTTTGGGCACTGTGTTTTAATACAATGTCTTCCATGATGAATTTGGTTACCTCAGATGCTTCGGCTGTTTTCAAAGCTTTTATAATGGCATAACAAGTCAGATAATCAATGCAAACAATAATCCGTCTATTGACAGTAGCAGACGTCGGAAATCGTCCGAGGAGGTCAATCCCAAAACGCTGGAAAGGCGTTTTGGCTGGTGGAATTGGTATGAGTTGGCCAGTTGTTTTCTGAGAAACTGCCTTTCTCCTCTGGCACTCTCGACAGTGCGACACATAGTGACGGACACTCCTAAAAAAAGCTGGCCAGAAAAATCTCTTGCAGATTCTGTCATATGTCTTAATAAATCCTAAATGTCCGGCCTCAGGTGTGTCATGGAATTCCTGTAGAACATCTAAGCTCGTGTGTTTAGGAATCACTGGTAGCCACCTCTTTCCAAACGGATCAAAGTTTTTCTTGCAAAGTAATCCATTAACTAGCATAAATTGTCCTTTCACATCCTCTGACCGTTTTAAGGCAAGCATAAATTGAGATATCGTGGCGTCCATCTTCTGCTCAGCAGAGAGATCCTGGAGTGCAGTGAGACAGTCACTCTTCATCAAAGTCTTGATGGTCTTGCCATGGTTTCTTGAGAGACAGTCAGCCTCTTGGTGTTTTCTTCCACTTTTGTACAATATGGTAATGTCATACTCTTGAAGACGTAGTGTCCACCTGGTGAGTTGTCCTGTTGGATCCTTAAGACCTCTCAACCAACAAAGTGAATTATGGTTTGTAACAACTGTGAATGTCCTTCCATAGAGATACTGTCGAAACTTGCACATGGCCCAGATCACAGCAAGACATTCTCTTTCTGTAGTTGAGTAGTTTCTCTCTGCTTTTGTAAGTGTCCTAGAAGCATAGGCTATAACCTTCTCTTTTCCATCCGAAATTGGCACCAGAACAGTACTGATCCCAGACCCGCTGGCATCTGTGTGTAGTTCGGTAGGTGCTGTCTCATCATATAGACTAAGTACAGGGTCAGTCGTCAGAGCTTTTCGCAGCACATCGAAAGAATCTTGTTGAGCACCATCCCAGGTAAATTTAGCATCAGCTTTTAACAACTCTTGGAGTGGCCTGACTTTGATACAAAAGTCTTTGATAAAATGACAGTAATAAAAGCATAATCCGAGGAAGCTTCTCACATCTCTAATACTTTTAGGATTAGGAAATTCCGTTATAGATTTCACCTTTTCTGGTTCTGGCCGCACACCTTCGTTTGACAGAAGGTGTGCAAGTATTTTGATTTCTTCTGCTCTTTCTTGGATTAAGTTTCAGTCCGCCTTGTTGGAGACACTTAAGAACGGACCTCAGTCTTTTTATATGTCCATCAGATGTCTCTGAGAACACTATAATGTGATCTAAATAACAAAGACACATCATCCACTTCAGGTGCCTTAGAAGATTATCCATCATCCGTTCAAGAGTTGCTGGTGCATTACACAAACCAAACAGCATTACCTTAAACTCATCGAGGCCCTCAGGGGTGATGAATGCAGTTTTTTCACGATCAGCCTCATCTACTTCGATTTGCCAGTACCCCAAGTACACGTCCATGGTTAAGAAAAACTTAGCCCCCTTCAGACTATCCAGTGTATCATCGATTCGTGGAAGAGGGTAAACGTCCTTTTTAGTTATCTTATTAAGCTTCCTGTAATCAACACAAAAGCGCCAACTGCCATACTTCTTTCTGACGAGGACCGCTGGTGACGACCATGGGCTCTGCAACGGCTGAATGTTGTCATTCTTCATCATTTTCTCTACCTCGTCGCGAATTATTCGACGTTCCATTGCTGACACACGGTGTACTCTCTGGCTTATTGGTTGGTCTCCAGTGCTAAGCTGGTCCTTCACCGTCGATTTGTCTAATTTGATCTTCACCTGTTGATTGAAGCATTGGCTCTGAGCACTATGGGACTTAACATCTATGGTCATCAGTCCCCTAGAACTTAGAACTACTTAAACCTAACTAACCTAAGGACAGCACACAACACCCAGCCATCACGAGGCAGAGAAAATCCCTGACCCCGCCGGGAATCGAACCCGGGACCCCGGGCGTGGGAAGCGAGAACGCTACCGCACGACCACGAGATGCGGGCGATTGAAGCATTCAGAGAACTCTTGAAGAATGGCAAGTAGCTTCTTCTGTTGTTCCTTAGTGAGATTTGGTGATTGTTGAGCTAGAAGATCTTGTCTCATAGTGGTAGCGCTAATTTCGCCCACAGACTCAGCATGGGAGGTTTCTATGATGCTCAGCTGTTCTTCAATTAACGGCTCAGAGTTTGCTACACATATTCTTATTGGAAGGATCTGCAGTTCTCAGCAACAGTTAACTATCCACAATTCACTGAATCCGTTCTTAAACGAGATGACAGAGTTGGGATGACCAAGTTATTCTTCAGTTGTATGCTTCTCTTACATTCCACTACAAGATCCATGGGTTGATGCATGACATGACATGTGACAGTTACCTTTCTAGCACTGACTGCAGGAATTATCACTTCAGCACACATAGTCTCCTCACACTCAGATGTGCATCTTCCTGTCCACAGTATCTCATCTTGTCTAGCATAATCTTCGAGTGACCATGATCTATAATTGCCTGAGAAGCTTTCAAAAAGTCTCATCTGAGAATGACGTCCTGACTACACTCTTGTAAGACGATGAATTCTAAGGGCTGTATATGGCCACTTATACCCACATGAATGACACATCTTGTACCCACATGAATGACACATCTTCCTGTAGGTTTTACATATTTCCCACTAGCCACTTTCAGGAGAGATGTTTTGTTGTTGACGAATACGGTTTTCTGCAACTGGTGACGCTACTTGTCCGAAGTGACTGAATATGATGCTCCAGAGTCAACAAGAGCTTGGGCTGGTTGGCCATCCATGAGGATATCGACGTAGTTTCCTACCATTTTTGTAGTGATCGACTGCGGAGGATTTTTCTCTTTGGCAGCCTCACCTCCAAGGAAGGTCGCACCCTTTAGTTTTCCAGGTTGCGGCGGGCTAGGTGATCGGCTGGAGCTTCTAAACGGCGATGGAGACATTGATTGGCATGTTGGGGAGTGTCCTCTTCAGCGGCTAGCTTGCAGCGATGGTGACCTACGTCGTCCTGCACCCACATCTTCCTGTTCATCTTTGTTGTTCCAGAGTTGGCGTCGGCTAAGATCGGTCTGCTGCCTTCTGGCGCGGGCGTCATCAAATATCTGCCGCCTTTCTCGACAATAGCGCACCACATGCCCAAGTCGTCAGCAGTGAAAACATACTGGTTGGTTATCCTGGGTCCTCCAGATGTCAGTCTTCCTTGGTGCCCAATCAGGTTCCTCATGCGGCATTGTAGGAATGTAACTCCGCCTGGGTATCGACTTTTTCACCGTTTTAAAGGGAAATGAAGGACGAGAGATTGGGTTAAATGTCTGTTCTACTTCCTCCCTTATTACCTCTTGAAGCGCCTCGGATTTTTGCTCGCGGGGCAATCCAAGTGGCTTTTGAACTTTGTCTCTCACTATCTGATGAAGAACTATTGTGAAATCAGTTTCTTCTCCCATCACAGACATCGATACGACGTTTGAAAGCCGTTCAAACTGCTTGCCTGTAATTCTTTTTTGATGCATTGTCTCGATATACTGACACCATTTTATGAAGTCGTCTGCTGTCGAAACCTCCTTCAGGAGTAGGGCTTGATACATATCCTCAGCAACATCCTTCATGATATGTGCAACCTTATCTTCCTCCTTCATTCTAGGATCCACTATTTTACACAGCTCCAAGGCGTCTTGAATGTAGGACGCTGAAGTTTATCCTGGACGCTGTGCCCTCCACTTTAGTTTATCTTCATCCTTGCACTTCTGTCTTTGTGTGATGCTGAAATAATTGCACAGTTCCGCCTCAAATATTTCCCAACTTGTAAACGTCTCCTCGTTGTTCTCATACCATTGCTTGACAGTGTCCTCCAAGTAGAAAAATACGTTAGCCAAACACACGGTGTCATCCCATTTGTTAAATTTGGCTATACTCTCATATACCTTCAGCCACTTGTTTGGATCTTGGCCATCGTCACCAGAGAACCCAGAAGGCTGTCTCATGTGGTGGCACACAGTTGCCGTCATCGTAACGTCCTCTTCTTCTTCTGTCTCCGATAGATTGTGATCTGCTGAATATGGCTCGACCTCAGGTTTCTCACCATGTAAACGGGGGCTCTGTCATGGCCTGACGGGAGCCACTGTGTCGTCAATAATGTGCGGTATCACAAGTTCCACTAACCAGTGCCTCCACCAGAATAATGTCATGTAGAGGAAGGTGTAAATAGATTAATGACAAACACTAACTTCACTTAACAAGGTTTATTCAGCACTTGCACATATAAGAGCGCAGAGTGAACTGCCTCTGGCCAGAACACATACGGTATATATACAGCTACAGAACATTCCAGTACAATGGTTCTTGCCATTTGTGGATACTTCTAGAATGTACTTGAATCGAATACAGAAATTAAAATTCTACAGTCAGCGTGAGTTTTGAACCCACGACCCTCCATGCAACAGTTTAGTATCAGAACCACTACACCAGAGTGCTCCTCAGTTATTTCTGGAGACGTAAGGTAAACAGAAAATGAAAGGTGTCAGCATATGTGGAGGATAATTAACATCTGAAGTAATCAGCTCATTGATGCAACAGCAGAGGCAATATGCAATAAAATCATCTTAAATACTAGATCTTAATATTAATTGTGGTATAATAGAAGTGTTTGATTTCAGTGCAGTCAGTGTATGGAGGTAACTATCTACCTATAGAAGTGTATCAAGGTACAACCTGTTCTAACATTAAGGAATTCCAACTCTGAATGTAGTTGCCTGGAGTAATGTGTGGAAAGAATAAGCAAGATTTATAGGTATGTCACCCTTCAGGCTAGAATAGTGAGCAATTTGATAGAATACAGGGAAGTAATAGTATTTCTTACAAGGGAACCTCCCCATCGTACCCCCCTCAGATTTAGTTATAAGTTGGCACAGTGGATAGGCCTTGAAAAACTGAACACAGATCAATCGAGAAAACAGGAAGAAGTTGTGTGGAACTATGAAAAAAATAAGCAAAATATACAAACTGAGTAGTCCATGCGCAAGATAGGCAACATCAAGGATACTCAGAGCTCACGAGCGCCGTGGTCCCGTGGTTAGGGTGAGCAGCTGCGGAGTGAGAGATCCTTGGTTCAAGTCTTCCTTCAAGTGAAAAGTTTATTTTCGCAAAGTTATGATCTGTTCGTTCGTTCATTGACGTTTCTGTTCACTGTAATAAGTTTAGCGTCTGTGTTTTGCGACCGCACTGCAAAACCGTGCGATTATTAGACGAAAGGACGTGCCTCTGCAATGGGAATCGAAAACATTTGATCGCAAGATCATAGGCCAACCTACTCCTCCACAGGAAAACACGTCTGATATATTCTATATGACACTGGTAATGGCATGTGCGTCACATGACAGGAATATGTTGTCGACCCACCAAACTTGTACTCTTGGCGAATGGGTTTTACCTTGCCCGATTTAAGTTTTCTTGCGGATGTGATAATCACTCCCAAAAAAGTGATGAAAACATAAATGTGTGTCACATAAACTGCAACAAATGAATGCAACAGTTTCACAGTCGCACAGTCTTCCTTGTGCTCTGTCAAAACATATGATTTTAACGGTTTTTAAGTTTTAAAATTTTTCCTTGTGTAGACCGCCAAATCCTGCATATGTCCAAGCAAATCTGAACATGTCCTGGAATTTTGGAGGGCGAAGTTGATTATGTGCGAGTGCCCGAACTTTGATAATTGTCTGAAAATAAAACATTAAACTTTTCACTCGAGGGAAGACTTGAACCAAGGACCTCTTACTCCGCAGCTGCTCACGCTAACCACAGGATAATTTTGCCTGATCAGTAATGAGAGTTAAAATTTGCCTTAGCATAAGGGTCTGTTACTGTGTTTTTCAGTAGAGTCCATTTTGCATTAGATAAGGAGAACAGGTGTTTGTTTATTAGATAACGAAACAATAATGAAATAAGAAAATAATGAATAATGTTAGGGTCTTAATGGTTAGGGAGCGTATCTCTGCAGTAGGGATATTTTTTGAGAATGCAGTCCACTAGTCAGCAAGGTAAGAAATGTAAATAAAATAATGGAGCTGACAGATATGCTTGAGTAATGAAAAAGGTAACTGTATACAAACCAATGTAGTGTAACGATCTTGATAATCTATTTGTGAACCAGGCAACATTAAGAACTGTTTATATTGTGCAATTCATGACACTGCAGCTGGAGTGAGAGATTAACAGAAAGAGCAATATTTACAAGTCATATAATGCTGCATTATTGTATCTACACATATCTGAAAACTTCTGTTTGGGTTTTGAGGAATTACGAGCTTAAAGTGGTAATGTTGGAACAATGAAAATTAATTTTACAGATTAACTGATAACTGTGATGCTAGACTGATGTGAATATTTGGACAGGTCAACCATTTGGTAGCATTTTGTGAGGATTTAATTTTCTATTTGACTGAGAGTAGTGCTCCGAGTTGAGTAGAGAAGTGGGGTTATGATTTGCTACAACTTACATCCCCTTTATTTTGATCTGATTAGTAATTAAGTTATGTAATGGTGTCTCTATTCTTTTTTTATAACGTAATGATTAGTGCATCTATGCTACTGCACATCTTGAGTTTTTGCTATTCTGCAAATGCAAAAGAAAGAAAAGTCTTTCAAGTTTAATCAGTTTCAGACAGTTATGACTTAAAGTAATGTTTTGTGGTGTAATGTGTACTTGATTTAAAATTTTTACTAGTCCACACCTTTCATAGTATAGTCAGTTTTAGTGCTAGTATGGGAAACGGGAATACAGATAACAGTGTACACAACAAACTGTTCGCATAAATGTTTATACATACATATATTTCAGCACAAAGAAAGATACACTTGTACACTGTAAAAGGTACAAAGGCTGACTGGAAATTAACATGGCGGTTCGTCAGAGTAGTTAGAGTTCAAAGATCATGCTTTATGTGGCGATGTGACCTATCAAAGCCACACTAGTAATTGTAATGTTATGAGAACTATGCAATTTATTTATTTATGATGTAATGACTATCATTTGCCATTAGTGTTAAACATTTTTTAGACTTAAAAGTAAAAGTAAGCGTACTAAAGTAGGATATTTTGTCTATTTTTCTCATGTACTGTGGCAGAGGAGAACCACCTCCAAGGGAACTGATAGCAGTGCATTTCCTTGGGTAACTGGCACTTGGAACTGTTGAAGGCATGGACAACTTGGTGAGAAAATGTGAAAATGCTAATTAAAAATGTGAAAGTCTTAGTGAAAATTACTAAACATTAAGCAAGTGAAATTTTCTGTCTAAGGTGCAGTGTAATTTAACTTCTTTGCTATCCATGAGGACTAATTGTTTGTTAAGCAAGACAGGACTTGCATAAAATGATACATATCTTTAAATGTAATCTTCACTTGCCCAAGAAGGGCATCACTTATGATGAAGACGCTTAATTTTTTGTTAAAAGTATAACATGTGGATATTGTGTGATATTGCACAATAATACACTGTGTGTAATTATTTTGTATGGGGATTTCCATATGGCCAGTTCACATAAGTATAAATTTGAAAAAAAACATATATACTGTAGTTTTTATAAGATTTCTTATGTAATATTTTTGTGTGTATATTTTAAACCCAATTTCTGGCGCCACTTGTGGCCATTGAGCTGTCCAGTTAGCTATTTGCAGTATCTATCTGGTCAATACAATGAGGGGGTGATGTCACAAAGCAAGCTGGGATAATTTTACTTTTCTTCTTGTTTTGCCATCTGCCTCTTTAAAATTCATTTTTTCAATTTTGAATTAAGTACCATTAACATACATGAATATAATCTGCATTTTCGTTAAAAGAGAAAGGTTGGCCCTTTGTCTTAAAGAATGTAACATTAGAACTAATTTTGTGCTTAGTTTTATGAATGTACTTGATTTTCTAATTTATTTTGACTATTACTAGTTAGTATCTTTTATTATAGGCCGAAATCAGTAATTGTTTCGTAACTTAAATTCTACTGTTGACGTATAAACAAATATAAATTCTATACTAATTATAAACATCTGGAAGATGAAACAATAGTGTTCTTAAAGTATTTATTTGGCTCTGTTCAAAAACTTGTTAGCAAAGCCAGCCATTAATTAATTACGTAGTAAATAACAGTCTTAACAAAAGTATTGTTTGCGTAACTATATATGTTAATTTCATGGTTTAAACAAATAATTCGGCCTAACTCTTGCAATACAAGAAACTGTTGAAAAGATGCAATTTTTCAAGATTTAATTGGATTTTCTGCAAATTAAACTTCGAACAATGTGTAGCTTCGGCACCTATTTTTGTGATGATACATAAGGGCTTGATTTTTGGTCACGAGACAGTCAGCCCACGGCCAAGTTTCAGACGAGAAATCTGTGTTGGTTATAATGACAACAAGGCATCAACTTAATAGTGAAATAAGTGTTAAACAATTAGGCTGTGTGTAAAAACAATGACAATGTGTGCTCCATACGTTCCTTTCCATTCTTCAAGAACTGTGAACTTTGTGGTTATGTTTTTACTGCTCATAGATGTTCAACAGGAAACTATTGTATCAGTATGTGGATGTTAGTGTGCAAACTATTAATGAGGCTCATGGGAAGGTAAAACAATAGTGCACTGGCCATATAATTGTGTATTATTGGGGGGTTCTGAAAAGTGAAATAAAAGACTGCGAAATACAACTATGCATCTGTCAGCTACATCATTTACCGTAGTCAGTGTCCGAAATACAAACCTCATTTTTCAGCCAGTGTAGCAAAGCAGTACGTTGTCACTGAGGACAACAAACGAAGAAATAAAAATAGGCGAACCGCTAAAAACTGTATTGGATTCATGGCTTGCAGCTAATAGGCTACTTCTTAATGCAGAAAAGACTATCGGCCTAACATTTCATTCAGTCCAGGACAGAAATCCCACCGTCCCAACTATACAGATAGGTGGAAATAGTATCGAACAGGAAAATGTAACAAAATTCCTTTTAATATTGTGGCGGCAGCACCGACCAACGCACGAAGGGCTGAACTACGGCACTGCCGACACAAGTAGGGGCAGCTGTACCGTTACGCCGAATTTCGGCAATGGTGCGTGGCACACCGGACCACACGGAGACAAAAGCAGGCGGACAGTGCGAGCTAGTCGACGTGACGCGACACACGTCTCTCAGTTCTCCCACCGCGGACCACTTGCGTCGAGTCAAAGTGACTCCATCGTAAATGCGTACGCGCGGTCATAAACGCAGTCGCCGTTCCGCAGTGTGCACCAGACTGTTGAAGTGTCTTTCGCTCCTTCGCGGACGTTACGGCGCCTCCGGTCGCGCCAGGAGCAGAACATTCAGTGACGCGGCCTTTTGTCTCACTCGGTCCACGCGGTCACGCCACGGCTCATCACTGGAGTGTACACCCTCTGGGATCGGTGATCGAGCCGTGCCGCCAGTGCAACGCATCTGTATGGACGGACATTAGCGACGAATGGTATTCGTCATTTATTGTAATGCTAGGAAGAATAAATGTGTCCTGTCCCGAAACTGCTTTAGTCGTTTTTTGTCACCAAGCCTCTCCCTTGAGCATAGTGTGTGGGTGCAGCGATAAAGCCGGTTCACTGCACATGAGTGACTGTAAGCGGAGATACCACACGTTCCCGCTTCAGTATCTATTTTTGACACACTAAGCTGGAAAAGGTTCACTGACAGCTTAGCTACCAAGCTAAGAAAAGTATGTTTTATGCTTCTGTCACTCAGGGAAGTGATGAGTATAAATATCCTAATGTCAGTGTACCATGGTCTTTCTCACTCAATCCTAGCACATGGCCTCATATTCTGGGGCCACAGTTCTGAGTCCAATAAAATATTTAAACTCCAGAAGAAAGCTGTCATGATAATGTTATTTAAAAAGCAAAGAGCCTCATGTAAACAACTATTCTGAAAACTAGGTATTCTTTCACTTCCAGGCCAGTACATATTGGAGGTACTAAGTTTTACCAAGCTCAATATTGGCAGCCTGAAGCAGAATCTTTACTATCACCAGCGTGACACTAGGGGGAAATACTTGCTGACACAGTTTCCTCATTCCATCAAATTATATGCTGATAGTGTAAAATGCATGGGGATTAAACTTTATAATCTTCTACAAATAAACATAAAAAACATCAACAACCCAGCACATTTAAAAAAAGGCTTACATTGATATTATTAAAATACTCTTTTTATAACTTACATGAATGTTTTGAATGTGATTTTTCTATGTAATATATCTGAATACTTATCTTTCTATACTATAATTTATCTTCAAAATGTAAATTTCCATAAGGCCTAACTGACTGTTAAAAATTGAACTACTTGTATGTACTTATTATATTTATCTAGTAAAACTTAACTATTCTATGAATTATTTAATGCTTATCTGTATTTAATATGGTATTAAATGTAACCACAAATTTTAATTTTAATTAGGCCTTGTTGACCTTAATTTTGATCAACTTATTACTATACTAACACTATACCTTGTAATCTATAACTACAGGGCTGGCGTAAGGCACGTGCGAAACGTGCCGCCGCATGGGGCGGCACTTTCCACTTTTCGAGGGGCGGCAAATCTGCCGCCCCCCTCTACCCCCCCCCCCCCCCTTTTTTTTTACAATCTCAACACTGATGTCCAAAAGGGGATTCGAAACCAAGCCTTGGAGGGAGCAGCTTCGGAAACTGTGGCATGGCGCCTCAACTACCTGCCGGCCGCCCCTGTTGAACAAGGGGAGGGAGGAGGACTAATTTCTTCCTCGCCAAAACCATCATGTTTACACCGGAGGAACAGAGAGGGAGAAGCAGTTTGGTGTACACGCCAGTATTCTTATAAGTGGAGCGCTGCCAGCCTGTTACGTGCCGTGCATTTACTCACAACTAATTTTGCAGAAGACGAAATATAATTTGGAAATTCGAATACAATGTTCGATACTGCGGTTACATGTTTAGCCTGAAGCAATTTTGCTAAGCCGTTCAATGGCAGTTTCCGAGTGTTTTATTCTTCTCGCTTTATGGAAAAAAATGGTTGAACATCACTACAGTCAAACACGTCCAGTGCCTACAGTGGCTAGACATATTCTGAATGGGTAAATACGCTGCGAGTAATTACAAGGGATAAAGACATGGCTAATTAGCCTGGCATAAGTTGGGCTTCGACATATGCTCACCTAGAAGTAGTACACATGTGACTGACTATGTGATTTGATCACTGCACCATCTATAAAGGCTTAGTGATTCATCTGTGCCTAATGCTGGGGTGACCAGTTTTTTTTGCCCAGTGAGCTTATTGCACCAGCCAGTTCTCAGTGAGATTTCACAGTCTGTGAAACTCTTGCACACACTACAGCGTAGGATGGAAGTAGCAGGAAGAGGGACAGATCTAGGTGACACTCTCCTATGCCACTTTGAAAACAGTCGGGCATGGTACGACTATGGGCTAGACCACCTGCAACTATCTGTCTGTACCAGTGCCTGTGCATACAGCAAATCGCTGCAGATCTCATGCGTCCATATGACACATTTTTAATCTACTGCTTGCCTGCCACCTATAGGTCTAGGAACGAGGTCTTTAGCAGCAAGTGGCTACTGTCTCACAAAGGTTTTCTCAGCTCTGTTTTCATGAGGCAAGAAATTATGCTGCGGTATGTATTCACAACTATCCTTAAAAATCATTAACAGAGTCAGATGTGGAAAGAATGATGTAAATAGTAAAGACAGCAGCCCTTAAGTGACAGCAGTTTTCAGATATTAATTCACTTCATGAGTTACAACGTCAAGCTGATGACTTCATAAAATTATTTGTGAATGAAGATGGAGAAGAATACAAAGTGAGTCATGTAAGGCGAAGTACCCATTTTATTTCTTGAATGGTTCCAGATATTGATACGAGGTTTTCGGATATTGACAGTATGCTGAGGTGCACATAATGTTTTGTATGTGTAGTGCACCAAACTCCAGCATCAACCAAGGTATTGAACCAAGTATTTTTATTTTAATGGAACCATTTACTTTTCATAACTATCTACATTCAATAGCTCTTGGAAAGACATTGATGTAACTGTTGATATTATTGACATTGAAATCTTTCACAAAAGAATCCAAGAAATGTACTAAAATTGAAAAGCAGTGTGACCAGAATTAGCTATTGTGGTGGAAGCCCACCAAGCAGAGCTTTCAAGCCATGTTATATGCAAAAACAGGCCTACACTACTAAGATCAAACCTCATTTCCTATGTCCTGTACAACACAGCTACAGTGTCAGCTATGACTTTTGTATGTAGTGCTATAGTATGAGATACCTTTTGGCCCTTCAGCTGAGGTTTAGGAAAACTATTTCAAAAGTTTGTACATTTCAGTATTTTATGGAAACAACTACAGTTTTGTCAGACAGTTTTCCATTTAAATCCTTCCCGTTGCAGCATATTTGTCAAAACCAAAACAGAAACGTTGGTCGTTCATCTTTCATAGTAATAAACATCCCTATTCATGGAGAAATTACTATATTAGCTTTCTTAGATTTGAAAAAATGCAATACCTAACTTGTCTTTGTCTAGAGATGCCTGAATGTTTCTTAAAGCTAAAACAATGTGTTTTATATACTACTAGAAATTTTAATTAGACAGAATATACTTTAAATAAACTACCTGTAAACATTTTATTCAGGTTGGTTGATGAATTGTCATCAATTGCACTGGCCCTGCCTGTGGCAGGGTGGGGCAGCTATGAGCCAGGATGGTGGTGAGCAAGTGGTGGGGGCAAGGTGGGAGCACAGGTGATTCCAGAGAAAGGGAGCTGCAAATGTAACAAGTTTTTTTTATTGACAGATCTGCACGGGTCGATACATTGGTCCAGTGGCTGGCTGGCCACTGAATCCTAATAGGCTAGCTGCCCATACACCTTGCATTGCTGACACTGTACTGCAGCATGCTGGTGGCCTCATCACATAAGCTGGCTGTACAAACCTCACACCAGCAGTGTGCAAACTGAACGCTGCTGGCCGGCCGCGGTGGTCTAGCGGTTCTAGGCGCGCAGTCCGGAACCGCGCGACTTCTACGGTCGCAGGTTCAAATCCTGCCTCGGGCATGGATGTGTGTGATGTCCTTAGGTTAGTTGGGTTTAAGTAGTTCTAAGTTCTAGGGGACTGATGACCACAGTAGTTAAGTCCCATAGTGCTCAGAGCCATTTGAACCATTTGAATGCTGCTGTGTCCGTTACACCCCTGGTGCTGTCTAGTGGTGTCACTGCATGAGATTCCCATCTGACAGCAACAAATGGTGGCTGGTGTGTGTGGAAAGTGATCCACTGCCCCCTGGGCAGGAGTCGACCATATTACTGGAGGTGACATAATGTGCCCATCTGTGCCATGGCATTAAGTTTGAGGAGGGACTTATTGTACAGAGCTGTTGCCCTGCCTTGACACAGAATCAGTGACCTCTGCTGGCAGGTCTGTGTTGTGACCTTGTCCAGCACAGCCCCATTGTCCTTGTCAGCTGAAAGACTCAGAATAATTCTATTACAAAAATGACCAGTACTTGCAGTTGGTAGCAGTGCTCTTGCAGTGCATATGCACCACTACCAATCAAGTATCTTAAAATGATACTGCCATTGCCATTGTGGAAACCTGCCTTGCCCCTTGCAGCACTAGTTAGTGCAGAACCACTGAGCTTGCTGTTTCAGCAAGCTAACCTGCCTCACAACACTGCACTGGCCTTGTCGAATTGTTACAGTGACATCATCTTGTGCTTGCTCACAATCAACGCTGCTGCTATGCACTACTCAGGCTCACACTAATATGCCCATCTATTGTCATTACACTACGCCACTGTCTTCTATGAACAAGACCGGATCCATGGGTCAGCCTTAAACCCTAAAATTGGTTTCCTATCAAGCTGCGTTTTCACACAGAATGCAAAGAAATTTTATAACCAAACAATTGGAACTTGTTCTCATGGTTTAGTTAAGGCATCCAATCTTACTTCTTATGCTGCTTATTGCTACTTAACCTATGAATCCACTTCTTACATCTGTTTTATGCTTCTGGCAGTTCAACTTTCATGGCTTTACATCCATTACATGTTCACACTATGAGGTTTCACTCTCAGTCTCTCTTATGCTCTAGGGAACCAATCTATTGGAATCTGGACTACTAGCAGTTTATGCTGATATTTGGCTCTCCACTTCAAAAGAATAAAAGGTATTCACAACAGAGTTAGACCCACTGTAGCACTTGTTATTGTGATACTCGCCATTGCTGTTATATGTCATTGTCCTTCTTTGAAATGTGCCCTTCCTGTACAGCAATGAACGATCCAGGGAATGCATTAGGTCAGGGTCTGTAGTTTGATTTAGAAATGCTGTATTTGGTCCTGGCAGAAATTCCAAAGATACACCTGGCCAATGCAACTGTGGTTGTCAGGTGTTCATTTGCATGATTCCCATAATTGTGTCTGGTAGATGGAAAATTGGCTCTATTATGTTGTATGTAGTCTCAATGATCAATAACCACTTCTCATCAGTTCAGTCTCTCTGGCCTAAACTGATCATGACCACCATCTGCATGGCTTGGCTCATCTCTCTTCCTTGTCGTGTTCCTTTAAAGTGTTCAATGAGATAAACAGGCTTCATTGGCAGTCCCTGTGTATGGAAACTGGTATATCAGAAAATACCTATCACGTGGGCTTCTGCTGCAGCACTCACTGTGCTGAAAAGCGGAAGAACAACACTGTATTCTGATGAAAGACACAGCTGATTTCTACAGTAGAACTTGAAGGCAATATTATAGAAGAGGAAGTAGATGAGGATGTGACACGAGATATGACACTGTGAGAAGAACTTCACAAAGTACTGAAAGACCGAAGTTGAAACAAGGCCCCTGGAGTGGACAGCATGAACAGCATTTCATCAGAACCACTGATATTCTTGGGAGATCCAGCCATGACAAGATCTACACTGATGGAAAAGAATCACAACACCAAAAAGTAATTACTGTAGGATGACAAAATTTCAGGAATACATTTGTTTAGGTAACATGTTTAATTGATCAACATTGCAAAATCACAGGTTAATTGATGCATGAGATAAGCTATTGCAAACGTGAATTGCTGATGCGTTTATAACCAATGTAACCACCAGAATGTTGAATGCAGTCATGCGGGTATGCATGTGTTGTCTTGTACAGATGCTGAATGTCAGTGTGTGGGATGGAATTCCATGCTTGTTGCACTTTGTCAGTCAATACAGGGGTGGTTAATGCTGCCTGTGGATGGCACTTGCCGGCCGAAGTGGCCGTGCGGTTAAAGGCGCTGCAGTCTGGAACCGCAAGACCGCTACGGCCGCAGGTTCGAATCCTGCCTCAGGCATGGATGTTTGTGATGTCCTTAGGTTAGTTAGGTTTAACTAGTTCTAAGTTCTAGGGGACTAATGACCTCAGAAGTTGAGTCCCATAGTGCTCAGAGCCATTTGAACCATTTGATGGCACTTGATTTGTCGTCCAATGATGTGCCATATGTGTTCAACTGCAGACAGATCTGGTGATCGAGCATGCCGAGGTGTCATGTCAACACCTTGTAGGGCATGTTGGGTTTCATCAGTGGTATGTGAGTGAGCATTATCCAGTTGGAAAATACCCCCAGAAATGCTGTTCATGAATGGCATCACAACAGATAAAATCACCAGATTGATGTACTGTTTTGCAGTTAAAGTGCATGGGATAGCCACAAGAGTGCTCCTGCTGTCATTCAAAATTGCAGCCCAGGTCATAACATAAGCCCAGGTGTATGTCCAGTGCACCTAGCAAGCAGATAGATTGGTTGCAGGCCCTCAAGTGGCCTCTTCCTAACCAACACATGGCTATAACTGGCACCGAGGTAGATCCAGCTTTCATCAGAAAAAACAACAGATCTCCATTCTGCCCTCCAATGAGCTCTCTCCTGACACTGCTGGAGTCAAAAATTGCAGTGGTTTGGGGTCAATGGAATGCATGCTACAGGGTATCTGGTTTGGACATGTCCTTCAAGTGACTGATTTGCAACAGCTCATTGTGTCACTGTAGTGCCAAGTGCTGCTCAGATTACTGCTGCAGATGCAATATGATGCATTAACTAGAGCTGTACACTGAACACCATGATCTTGCCTCTAGTTAGAACACTGCATCGGAATAACACAGGCTCTGCTATATCGTGTTTATCTGCTGATACTGGGCAAGCGACTTTCAAGTAAAATTTCTCCCCTGTACCAGAATGTACAAATGGATGTATGAGTTCAGGTTGTAGATACAAGGTTGACAACATATGGAAGTTTGTGTCTGGCCATGAGCTGTACTCAGATAGCCAAATGACAAGCCGATCGCTTGCGATAAGTGGGAAATCTGGGATCAAGTCTCAGTCCGGCACAAATTTTCATTGTCATTATTCCATTATACAGCTGATGGTTGTCTATATTCGCAACTGCGAATACATTTCCTGTATTTCATAATAGCTGTAGTCACCACAGTGACAGGAGCATTGCATCATAATTCAGAATAACACAGGCACCGCAATATCATTCAAACAAAACCAGTTTCCCCTTGACAACTTCTACTCTGTACAAGAATTCCTATTACTGTAATTTGTAAAAGGTGGTAGGTAGGAATTACTAACTCACATTTGTAGATATTTTTTAAAAAAACTTTGTAAACGTTTAGAATGTAGCCATATTTAAAAATTAAGTTTTGATGTGTGTTTAAAATGTCTCATTTCACATAATTACAGTTTTCATGCAAATCACCCATGGAGCATGAAACTAACTGATAAACTAACCAAGAAACTGCTTTTTGTTTGTAACAAAACAAAAATCTGGGATAAAATTTGCTTATCTCCTGAAGCAACTCAAATTTTTGTTTTGTCATATTTATTCTCACTAAAAGACTCACATAAGAAACTCAAAAGTGGCAGAAAATCACATTAAAAACTCATATTTCACAGCCATAAATAAGACACACTGGTTGTTTCAAGCTGATCTGAATCTTATTTGTGTTTAAAATCTCCTGTAGTTTGCCAGAAACACTCCATGCCATTTTTACTCTTCTGGTTATTTCTTTTGCTCTTTACCTAGTTAGTGTCTTCAAGTGCCTAAATTTTAAAAGTCATAAGCTAAAGCCATTACTTCATTGTTAATATGTACAATTTTTCTACTGGTGTGCTGATTATACATCTCTTTAGTCTAACAACAATCCTTTTTTTGGCCTAAATGCAAATCTGTTCTATTAAGTTTTTGTATTTGTTGTAGAAGTTTATCTGCACTATAAACAATCAGTATAGTTCCATGATAAAATTAATGTACTTCACTATGCCAACACAGGTAGAACCACTGCCCTGTTTCTCAATGGCTGTTAGTACAGATTATGTTGAAATTGAGTCAAAAGTTTAGTCAAAAATCTATGAATCCCAGAAAAAGTGGTAATTCAAACTCACGTTTTATAATTTCACGTTCAACTTTCAAATGTGTTGTGCCACACCCAGTTCGAAAACCATCATGTTCCTTAGCTTTTTTCCATGTGTACTGCCTATTTTCTTTCTTGTAAAGTAGAACAGTTAAGCAGTGTTTGAATTTTGGGGATATTATCTTCTTCCACAGATCATATGCAAATAATGTCACCAGTACCTTTATTACTATTTGGTCTCTGGTTTCAGTTATGTCTATTGAAACGTTACCATTCCAGCCACTTTGCACTGAATGGCTGTTGGTAGGGCTTCTTCAACATTTTGACAAAGTCCTGCAAGCACACACATCGACAACACATTGTGATCTTTCTATCCCTTGCAGCTTTTCCTCAATACTATATTCAAATTATCTGCTTTAAACATATCACACCACACTAGTCAGGATGTTAGATAATATGAGTTGCTTTTAGCACTGGGAATAACATACAGACCATTTGAAAATTGTAAAGCAATGGAAAGAACCAATAGATCATTTTTCTCAGAATTAAAGATTTTGAGAAGGTAACTGGATTTTTTATTTTTATTTTAATACTCCCATGAAAGATCTGAATCACTCCTGGCATTATTTTCATTAACCAAAAGTGTAAAAAATTATTGTTTCATGTACTGCCTAATCAGTTGTGTTTTGTGAAATTTCCATTAAGTGTAAGATAAATGGGTTCTCTTTTCATCAATTAAATTTGAAAAAATTGTTGTCTCATTTACTGTCTAATTAGTATTGTTTCGTGAAATTCCCATAAAGTGTGAGATAAATGGGTCCAAGAAGTGGATGATATTAAACTTGAACATTAATACAGCACCCTGTAAGTAGTTTTATAGCAACAGCTTACTCATTTTTTAATATTTTGGATGACCAATGAATAAATCAAGGCCACATCTATCTCAGACTTTGATGCAATGCGTATAACACATCTCTAACAGGATATATATATCACACAAGGAACTAAGATAAAAGAATTACACACATCTTCCTGCAGAGATAGCATCCATCCTGCTGGAGTTGACAGTGTGTGAGATGTTGTATGCTAGAAAGACAGCACTACATTTGACTGTACCAAGTACTCGTATGTCTTAACTTTGTGTACAATTGTCCACATTCAGAGTAATAAATGTATGGAAAACATTGACACATTATTTACTAAGCAGAGTGATCAAGTTATGTAATTTTAATGTATTCATTACAGGTTATGTTCAAGTGTTACTGTTGAATCACAGATTTATTTTATTTGGCTTGCTCCTTCCACTACAGTAGAGAGCACCAAGTATCAAGTGAAACTTAGTATTTGAAGTTGTGTTGCTCCAAAGCTAAACATGAAGCAGCTTGGAATTTATGAAAAACTTCATTATATCTCATGTTACATGAATTCTGAGAACATCTATCATGAATTAATAAGAATTCATTTAGTAAATATGGAAAACAACTAATAAAAACTATGAGCAAGTATTAATTTTCTACATAATGTCTGACTCAGATATACCTGGTGAAACAGGAGAAGACTGTGGGACAAAGTGTGGAAACTGGTGTGCAAAAGAAATTGCAGGATGTATTGTGCAGTCTGCAATTGGACTTATAGGGCTTGCATGTATGGGGCTCATGTCATGTATCGGTAAGTGTTGTGGTTGTGCTAAATAAGAGCAGTGAATGATACACACACTCATTTAAAGATTAACTGTAAAAGATTGCACATCAAGATCCTTGTTTCAGTAATGTGCAATTGTGTTGTTTCTTTCTGCTAATGTTATGGTTTCATTAATCCAGTCAATTATGTTGAAAAGTAGCTGTGTTACCAGAATATCTTCCTGTGTAATCTATGTGGCTACAAAAATATAGCTTGTACAAATTCTTTTGAAATTTAGTAGCATGTAGAGGAATATGAAATTTAAGGAAAGATGTTTTTTGATTACTGTTAAACAGAAAGATGTAACAGTTTGTTGATACAGTAAAAGAAAAAAAACTTTAAAATAGACCATCATTATTACAACATATATGTGAAACCATCATTATTACAACATATATGTGAAAGCAGTTTCAATCACAGCCTGAGAGCACCAGTAAATCAAGAAGTTGTTCATACAACAGTAAACATTATTTTGCAAGTAAAAGAAATTTATTTGGTGGCTAGACATCACATTGACACATAATATTTTCCTTTCTTCTAACTGCTCTGTCATAATGAATTAGGGCTGAAGCTCACAGCTGTTTACATGGTCAATAAAATTACATTCTGAATCTTTGTTAGAAAAATGTCACAATTTTTACTTATTTGGTACGAGACTCCAATTCATTGTTTAAAATATGAAATCTTCTAAAATACATTTTGATCAACTATGCAGTAAGAGACTATTTCACGGAAGTTAGAGGACAGTAATACAACAATTCGACATTGTGGTGGATAGAAATTACATTATATTTGCCAG
Organism: Schistocerca americana; assembly: GCF_021461395.2. Taxonomy (NCBI): domain Eukaryota; kingdom Metazoa; phylum Arthropoda; class Insecta; order Orthoptera; family Acrididae; genus Schistocerca; species Schistocerca americana. The sequence continues at coordinate 264,375,941 of NC_060120.1, forward strand.
TGACACTTGTATTTATAATTTATATATATATAAAAAAAAAACAAAGATGATGTGACTTACCAAACAAAAGCGCTGGCAGGTCGATAGACACACAAACAAACACAAACAAACATGTGTGTGTGTGTGTTTGTTTGTGTTTGTGTGTTTGTTTGTGTGTCTATCGACCTGCCAGCGCTTTCATTTGGTAAGTCACATCATCTTTGTTTTTAGATATATTTTTCCCACGTGGAATGTTTCCCTCTATTATATCCATAAATATATATATATATATGTACATGAGACTGAGTTTCATACCCAAAATGCAAGAGACAGTAACTGTTCAGTTGATTTGTAAATTTATTTCAGGATTATCAACATAGGAACTTCATGTTAGAATTTCATATTAACTAAAGCATACAGACAATGTTCATCACAGAAGTTATAATTACACTTAATAATTCAAACTGCTTCCTTCTTCTCACACATTTTTATGTGGCAGTCTTTTTTGTGACCAAAACTTACTTTAAGACATTGTTTTTCATTTCAGTTTCTTTTGAATTAAGTGTGTTCTTTCACTAATTAATATTTCCATACATTTTGAAGGGGCAATGTCTTCTCAACAAGCCATGAATAAGTATCAAAGTCATTTTCATATAACAGTTGAGCACCCACAGTTTTCCGAACTCTATCATGATAGCTGTTCAGCCATTTAACCTGTAAAGAAATAAAAAAGAAATAGAAAAATTTACTGAGAAGAAAGTACAGAGTTAACAATGTGCCTGGTTAAATAAGACGTAAATTTTTATTAACTTGCATAAAGCTCTGTAAACAATAAAGTTAGAAAATGTTAAATAATTGGTTTAGGATGATACAGCTGAGAACAGAGGAAACATGAACATAGGAGACATTAAGAGATGAAATGTTTTTTGAAATACAGCTATCTTTTTCTAAAAGCAGAAAATGCAAAAACTGTGCATAAAACTGTGAATTGAACTAAAATTACATATATTATGCATACAAATGTAAGCAGTAACTTCTCAAACAACAGATGTTCAGAATCAACAAATTACAGTGTTTTCTGTCTGAGTGTGAAAAAGTTAGACATTTGTTTACATCAAAATTGACTTGTAGAAGATACCATTGGAATCTTAAATAAATATGAAAATTTCGCAGTACCTAACAGCTTTTATGAGATTTTTTAAAAATTTTATTTATTATTTGTCCATCTTTAGTGGCTATGGTGGTCTAGCAGGTAGAATGCTACACTCCAGCTATGGAAGCCCCTGGGTCTGTCCCAGGTAGGGATGCAGATTTGTCTTCATTCCAGTCCCTTCAGGATGGCTCCAAGTCCACTCAGCCTGTTATCAAATGAGTACCAGGGATCTCTTCTGGGAGTAAAAGACAGCTGAGTTCATAGGCTCACTACAAACCCCCTGCTAGTTCTATGATGAGTAAAGGCTGTACTACTACTCTTATCTACAGTCACACCAATAGCTCAGTCAGGGGCTGTGCACCACAGACTTCGCCTTTTTACCTCATCCATTCACCTTTAAACGTTTGCATGTAATTGAGGTAATGATGAATTTAAAATGGCTTTAATTCGGTATGCTCAATGTGATAGAAAACATGGTTTTATACCTAAAATCATAATATCAAATGGTATGTAGTAAGCTATAAGAAACAAATGTTAAAATAAATAACCACTCATCTTGCAGAATCCTTTTTAAGAATGTTCTTACATTCATTTCCTAGTACATTTACTCCTTAACAGTTCTTTTTGCTGATAATAAAAATGAGTTTCATCTGAACTGTTATTTGCACAATTAATTTAAAATAAAGAATCTCTATCAACTCCAACAAAAATTTAAAGGAAGACACCATTAGTCACAGCTTCTGTGAATTATCTGATTATCTGGATTCAGGGATTGAAACTTCCTGTTAACCACATAGCAAATAGCAGAGTTGATAGTGAAGCTGCATGACAAGTAGTATTGTACTTACTTAGTTAGTTACTTACTTCATATAACATATTCATGATAAATGTTATAATGTGGGATGCATCAACTGAACAACTCTGTCATATACCAGCTCTGCTGCAATCACTGCATGGACTTTTAGTACTTCAGTACAACAACCAACAAGCAATCCATGAGAATGAATGGCCACCACCAAACTGTGGCTAAGAACAAAATAGATCACCCATTCGCACAACATGCACCTGAACACAACATTCTTGATTTCAATTTTTGTTTCATGACTTGGGTTATCTAGATTCTCCCCTCTACCACCAGCTTTTCTGAAATGCTCAAATGGGACATGCAGATGCAACACATCCTTCACTCCTGGAACCATCCTGGCCTCAATATCTGTTAATCGACTGTCCCCACACCCTTAAACAAACAGCTTGCTCTTCGTCTGTCCTGTCACCCCCTCCCAATTCGCCTCTCCTCATCCCCTTCATTGTTCACTGCTCCTCAGTGTATCCAATACCCATGCATTACATGGATAGCCCAGGCACCTGCCACATCTCTCTCCAGCATTCCTAGCCAGCAAATCAACTGCCTCCCTACAGGCTACTAGCTACCCAACCCAACCCTCTTCGTGCCTCACACTTCTTTTCCCCTCTATCCGCTCTTTCCAACACAACATCTGCCCACCATAGTCCACCTGCCGAACTGCATTCCTCACACTGTGCATCCAGCTGGCACTATGTAGAAGTATAGAGAGTAAGAACTTTTGTGTGTGTGTGTGTGTGTGTGTGTGTGTGTGTGTGTGTGTGTGTGTGTGTGTGTGTGTGCACATGTGCATGCAAGTGTGTGCATTTGTACTCCAGCTCAAGAAAAGATTTATTCTCAAAGCTAGCAAATTTTTTGTCATTTTTGTGTGTGCCTGTCAATGACTCGACACTTGTCCATTATGGTGAGTGGTGTCCTTTACTCCCACAGTAACAGCAATCAGCTGAACAAACATAGGAGAGAGAGAGAGAATGAGCGGTGAGGGGGTGGGAAGAATGGCGGGGGGGGGGGGAGGGGGGGGGGGGAGTGCTCTGTTGTAACAAATGTTGGGGGGCAGTGCTTTGTTGTAACAAATGTTGGTACCTGTTTTCTTTGAAAAATACCAGTTTATACATGTAAATATTCAGCTACCAATCGAGAAATTACAGCAGCTCTTTAACATAACTAGGAAGCAGCAGCTATTTTCTAACTAGTGGCTTTCCTTCTAATGTGCTAGATTACACTTAGCTGCATAAGCAAAAAAACTGTGTTCAGCAGTATGATGACAGATCACAGACTCTAAATCTGTAGATTGTTTAGTGCTATTCATACTTGTGACACCTAAATGTAACCAAGTAATTTATGCAGAAAGCTATTGTTCTGAAAAAAAGTTGATGCCTCCTCAGTTTCACAATGAAGCTGCTGTTTACTTGCTATTATCAGCTTAACATTTGTTTGATCACAATGGTATTAAAAAAAGGTTGGCATAAAGACACATTAATATCTGACTATACAACTACAGAACAATCACTGGACTAATTCACATCTATTAAATATCTGGGAAAACGCAATTTAAAATGGAACTACCACATAAAATTAATCACAGGTGAGGCAGATGCCACACTGAGATTTACTTGAAGGTTCCTCTGGAAGTGTAGTCCACTGACAAAATAGTTAGTGTAGAAAAACCCTGTTTTGATCAATGCTTGAATACTGCTCAGCAACAGGGATCTATGCCAGGTAAGACTGATAGAAAATATAGAGAAAATCCAAATAAGAGCAGTGTGTTACATCACAGGTTCACTTAGAAAATGTGAAAGTATCACTAAAATGCTCACCAACTCCAGTGGCAGATGTGCACAATTGATAACAAGATCACATGTTCCTAGAAGGATCAACTGATATACTACCCCTCCTATATATATCCCGTGAAAAGACTACAAAAAACATTAGTAGGATTTGAGTTCACACAGACACTTACCAAGACTTCATCATTCTGCTGACCTTTTGAGAATGTAGCAGGAAAGGGGTGAAGTGGCACTGGTATACTAAGCACCCTCTGCCACACACCGTAAGGTGGCTTGCAAGGTATTTACATAGAAGTAGAAATAACTTGTTGTTTACACCACAGAATTATGTCTAGTTCAACATATTACTTCATCACTGCTGCCATTGGTACAAACTCACCATGAACATTTTGATGTGAAGATGATTAGTTAACAAAAACTGGTCACCAAGTACAAATGAAAAGTGATTTTGGCTGTTTGAAGGTAAGCTTTTTTTATTTGTGTGTTTTTAGGAAAAAGTATTATTTGTAAGACACAGAATGCTGTTTATAGTAGTTTGGGAATTTTCTAGCTATTTTTCTGCTTAATGATATAGATATGCTTATGTACCTTGTTTCAGATGTCTTGAGCAAAGATAAGTAATGCAGGCATCAAAACCAAACTCAGTAAGCAACATCTGTGCACTGTAGAACCTCCTGAGAGCAAAATATAAGGTTCTGTCTTTCTCAACAGCCATTCATAAGTTTCATTGTCTCCCACCTGAACCAACTGCGCACCAATTATATTACGAACTTGAAAATTATAGTTGTTTAACCACATTATCTGTAAATATAAGAAGATGACAGTAAGCAGAATTGCATTTGTTTGCAAATACAACAAAGCTTTGTGCCATGGATAACCTGTCCTTGAATCTGTTAGAATACAATAGTGAACAATGGTTTTTCTGAAGGAGGACTCAAAAGTAGGTACTTAATTACATCTTAAGGTGGATTCACACCACACCGCTATTAGTACCCATAAATTAACAAACTTGGTGGAGTGCCTTATTGGAAACAAATGTGGATGGCTTATCTTCAAACTGGATTGCAGATACCCAGTTTAACACAGTCTGCTAGGGCCCAGACCAAATGTGTCATTGGTGAGACGAACCCTGGCACATTGCTAAATGACAATACTGAGTGACAGATTAAGGGCTTTGCAAAAAATGATGCACACACCATCTGGTCATCTTGTTCAAAAGTTGTGAGAACAGAAGCACTAAGGTCTGGGTTTAGTATGCTGGAGCACAACTCTGCCAAAATTTAACACCATTTTTGCCTCTCTCCAAAATCTCAAGGTGTGAGACACATGACTTCCACGAACATTGAGTGAGATGGTTCAGTGGTTAGCACAATGGACTCTCATTTGGTAGGATGGTGTTTCAAGCAAATGTCTGACCATTTTCATGCAGGTTTTCTGTGATTTTTCTGAATCACTCCAAGCAAATGCCCAAATGCCAGGGTGTTTCATTTGAAAGATCATAGTCAATTGCCCTTCCCAGCCTTGAAACATTCTGAGCTTGTGCTCTGTGTCTAATGACTTCATTGTCAACAACACATTAAACCCTTATCTTCCATCTTTCTTCCTTCCAGGAACATCAGTATTCCGTCTCAGGTGAAAAAATATTGTGAGCAGTGAACTGAGGGAACTCTAGCAGTAGCTTCAAGACGTGGAAGGAAGCTTGGCCCCTTTTGTGCAGGCACGTTGTAACTCAAAGTTTAGCTAAATGGACAAGAACAAGGAACTTTTTTTGTGCAACCTATGTCCTTGATTATTTATGTACCCCAACCTCTGTCTTCCTCTACCAATGTTCCCCTCCACAGCTCCTTCTAGTACCATGGAAGTCATTCTCTGATATCTTCACAGATGTTCTCTCTCTCTTCTCCTTGTCAGTGTTTTCCACATATTCCTTTCCTCTCCAATTCCGCACAGAACCTCCTCATTCCTTACCTTATCAATCCACCTAATTTTCAACATATGTCTGTAGCACCACATCTCAAATGCCCCAATCTTTCCTGTTCCAATTTTCCTGCAGTCTATGTTTCATTACCATACAATGCTGTGTTCCAAATGTACATTCTCAGAAATTTCTTCCTCAAATTAAGGCCTATGTTTGATACCAGCAGACTTCTCTTGGCCAGGAATGCCATTTTTGTCAGTGATAGTCTGCTTTTGATGCCCCCCTTGCTCCATTCATCATTGGTTATTTTGCTGCTTAGGTCACAGAATTCCTTAACTCCATCTATTCTGTGACCATCAATCCTGATGTTAAGTTTCTCGCTGTTCTCATTTCTGCTACTTCTCATTACTTTTGTCTTTCTTAGATTTACTCTCAATCTGTATTCATCAGACTGTTCATTCCATTCAGCAAATCATGTACTTCTTCTTCACTTTCACTCAGGATAGCAATGTCATCAGCAAAACATATCATTGATAGACTTTCACCTTATAATTTAACCCAGCTCCTGAACCTTTCTTTTATTTCCATCACTGCTTCTTCGATGTACAGAGTGAACAGTAGGGGCAAAAGGCTACATCCCTGTCTCACACTCTTTTTAACCTGAGCACTTTGTTTTTGGTCAGCCACTCCTATTATTCCCACTTGGCTCTTGCACATATTGTATATTACCCATCTCTCCCTGTAGCTTACCCATATTTTTCTCACAATTTCGAACATCTTGCACCATTTTACATTGTCAAACTCTTTTTCCAGTTGACAGATCTTATAAACATGTCTTTATTTTTCTTTAGTCTTGCTTTTTTCTTTAGTCTTGCTTCCATTATCAAGTGCAACAACAGAATTGCCTCTCTGATGCCTTTATCTTTACTAAAGTCAAACTGATTATGACATAACATGTCCTCAATTTTCTTTCCCAGTCTTCTGTATATTATCCTTGTCAGCAACTTGGAGGGATGAAATGTTACGCTGCTCATGTGATAATTCTTGCACTTGTCAGCTCTTGCAATTTTCGGAACTGTGTGGATGATATTTTTCCGAAAGTGAAATGGTATGTCACCAGACATATATTCTACACAACAACATGAATAGTCATTTTGTTTTGTTATCACTTTCCCCAATAATTTGAGAAATTCTGATGGAATGTTATCCATCCCTTCTGCCTTAATTTATCTTAAGTCCTCCAAAGCTCTCTTAAATTCTGATTCTAACACTATATCCTCTATCTCTTCTAAATTGACTCCTGTTTCTTCTTCTATAACATCAAAAAAGTCTTCACCCTCATAGAGGCCTTCAATGTACTCTTTCTACCTATCTGCTGTCTCCTTTGCATTTAACAGCAGAGTTCCCATTGCACTTTAAACGTTACCACCCTTGCTTTTAATGACAGCGAAGGCTGTTTTGACTTTCCTGTATGCTGAGTCAGTCATTGCAGCAATCATTTCTTTTTCGGTTTCTTCACATTTTTCATGCAGCCATTTCATCTTAGTTCCCCTGCACTTCCTATTTATTTCATTCCTCAGCGACTTGTATTTCTGTATTACTTAATTTCCCTGAATATTTTCGTACTTCCTTCTTTCATCGATTAACTGAAGTATTTCTTTGTTACCCATGGTTTCTTTGCAGTTACCTTCTTTGTACCTATGTTTTTATTTCCAACTTCTGTGATTGCCCTTTTTAGAGATGTCCATTCCTCTCCAACTGTACTGCCTACTGAGCTATTCCTTATTGCTCTATCTATAGTCTTTGAGAGCTTCAAGTTGACTCATCATCCCTTGGTACTTCTGTATCCCACTTCTTTGTGCATTGATTCTTCCTGACTAATCTCTTGAACTTCAACCTACTCTTCAACTCTACTACATTGTGATCTGAGTCTATATCTGCTCTGGGGATGACTTAAAATCCAGTATCTGATTTTGGAAACTCTGTCTGACCATGATGTAATCTAACTGAAATCTTCTCGTATCACTTCGTCCTTTATTAGCATACCTGCTCCTCTTGTGATTCTTGAACAGAGTATTCACTATTACTTGCTGAAATTTATTACAGAGCTCCATTAGCATTCCTCCTCTCTCATTCCTTGTCCCAAGCCCCTATTCTCCTGTAACCATTTCTTCTACTCTTTCCCCTGGGCTATAGATTTCCAACTATTGCTACTATTTTTTATTTAGGGGCAACAAACTGCAGAGGTCTGGAATACAAAAACAGAGCTTAATAGAGTTGGAAGGGGATTCAAATCACATCATGTAGATTATAGTAAGCTTATCAAAACTGAAAATAGAGGGAGAGAGAAAGAAAACGATTTATTGCAAACAAGAAACTCAAAAGCATGATAACAGAATTGAAGTAATCTCAGGGAGAATAGAAAGACTTGTTTTTAAAAATAAATTTAAGTCTATGCATCAATGTGTTCAAATTCTAATGTGAAATACAAGTCTTATACCTAATAATTTAATTGGATAGATAGAAAATTTACTCACCAAGTGGTGGCAGAATACACACATAAAAATGTTATTATTAGGCAAGCTTTCGGAGCCTGTGGCTCCTTCTTCAGGCAGAAGGGTTGAAGGGGAACAAAGAGGGGTGAACAAAAAGGACTGAAGAGGTCTAGGAAAAGGGGTAGATTTTGGGAAAGTCAGCCAGAAGTGCGGGTCAGTGGAGATTCACCAGACAGGATGAGAAGGAATGACTGATTGTTGGAGACTGCATCAGGCAATATTTGAAAACATGGAAGCTTAAAGGTAGAAGACAGGGTAATATGCAAGACAAAGATTACTGCTTAAACATCATGCATGAGTTAATAAGAGTTAAAACCTAAGTGCATTCTACGTAACAGAGGTGGGAGGGGGCAGTGAAAAATAGATGGGTAAGACAATGAAAGATATAGAAAGCTAAAACGGAGTGAGGAAAAGAGTAGTTAATGTGAAGAAACGCTAAGACAGAAGAAATTAACGTAAATTAAGGCCAGGTGGGTGTCAAGAGCCAAGGACATGTTGTAGAGCTGCTTCCCACCTGCGGAGTTCTGAGAACCTAGTGTCTGGTGGAACAATCCAGATGGCGCGTGTTGTGAAGCAGGCACTGAGATCACAATTGCCATGTTATAGAGCTTGCTCTGCAACAGGATATTGTGTGTTGCCAGCATAGACGCTCTGCCTATAACGGCTGGTATATGCCATGTCGTTTCACAGGTGGTTCTCCCTCTGACAGGATATGTTTTGCCAGTTACAGGACTGGTATAGGTGGTGGTGAGAGAGTGCATAGGGCAAGTCTTGCAGTGGGAGGGGGGGGGGGGGTCACAGGAGCATGATGGGTCTTCACATAAATTCCTGGAACTGATCCCTCCAAAAAACAATTTCAGAGCACGCCACTGGTAACTCAGTGTTATCCTGGACTGGAATGTATTAATCAGCTACTTCAACAAGGCCATGACTTCTTAAAATCATGACCTGAAATGAGATCCATTCTATCTGAGACTTTACCCACCACACTTAGAATAGTTTTTCAGTAGTGAAGCAACTTAAATCATTTAATAAAAGCAAGTCTTCTGGTCCAGACTGTATACCAATTAGCTTCCTTTTGGAGTATGCTGATGCATTAGCTCCATACTTAACAATCATTGACAACCATTCGCTCGATGAAAGATCCATACCCAAAGACTGGAAAGTTGCACAGGTCACACCAATATTCAAGAAAGGCAGTAGGAGTAATCCACTAAATTACAGCCCCATAATGTTAACGTCAATATGGAGCAGGATTTTGGAACATATATTGTGTTCGAACATTATGAATTACCTTGAAGAAAACAGTCTACTGACACACAGTCAACATGGGCTTAGAAAACATCATTCCTGTGAAACACAACTAGCTCTTTATTCACATGAAGTTTTGAGTGCTATTGACAGGGGATTTCAGATTGATTCCATGTTTCTGGATTTCTGGGAGGCTTTTGACACTGTACCACACAAGTGGCTCATAGCGAAATTGTGTGCTTATGGAATATCATCTCATTTATGTGACTGGATTTGTGATTTCCTGACAGAGAGGTCGCAGTTTGTAGTAATTGACGGAAAGTCATCGAGTAAAACAGAAGTGATTTCTGGCATTCCCCAAGGTAGTGTTATAGGCCCTTTACTGCTCCTTATCTATATAAACAATTTGGGAGATAATCTCAGCAACTGTCTTGGGTTATTTGCAGATGACACTGCCATTTATTGACTAATAAAGTCATCAGAAGATCAAAACAAACTGCAGAACAATTTAGAAAAGATATCTGAATGGTGTGAAAAGTGGCAGTTGACCCTAAATAATGAAAAGTGTGAGGTCATTCACATGAGTGCTAAAAGGAACTCATTAAACTTTGGTTACACGATAAATCATTCTAATCTAAAAGCGATAAATTCAACTAAATACCTAGGTATTACAATTATGAACAACTTAAATTGGAAGGAACACATAGAAAATGTTGTGGGGAAGGCTAACCAAAGATTGCATTTTATTGGCAGGACACTTAGAAAATGTAACAGACCTACTAAGAAGACTGCCTACACTATGCTTGTCCGTCCTCTTTTAGAATACTGCTGCACGGTGTGGGACCCTTACCAGATAGGACTGACAGGGTACATTGAAAAAGTTCAAAGAAAGGCAGCACGTTTTGTATTATTACGAAATATGGGAGAGAGTGTCACAGAAATGATACAGGATTTGGGCTGGAAATCCTTAAAAGAAAGGCATTTTTCATTGCGACAGAATCTTCTCACGAAATTCCAAATCACCAACTTGCTTCTCCGAATGCAAAAATATTTTGTTGACACCGATCACCATGATAAAATAAGGGAAATCAGAGCTCGTATGGAAAGATATAGGTGTTTGTTCTTCCTGCGTGCTATACGAGATTGGAATAATAGAGAATTGTGAAGATTATTTGATGAACCCTCTGCCAGGCACTTAAATGTGATTTGCAGAGTATCCATGTAGATGTAGATGTAGATCACCCTCCCAGTCTTCACAATATTCTTGTCAGATCCTACGCTTCTTCTGCACCCATCTTCCTACCCTATGGTTCCTACTCCCGTGACCATCCTCACTGCAGGACTTGCCCTATACACCCTCCTACCACCACCTATACCATCCCTGCATTTGGCAAAACATGTATGATCAAGGGAAGAGCCACCTGTGAAACAACAACTATTCACCAGCTGTTACGTAAACACTGTTTGACCTTTTACATCAGCATGACTACAACCATATCATCAATTAGAATGAATGGGTATAAGCAGAGGGCCTACAATATCCTGTTGTAGAGCATGCTCTACAACAAGACAATCATGATGTCAGTGCTTGTTTCACCATACTGCAATCTGGGTTATTCTGCCAGAAACCAGTTTCTCAGAACTCTGAGGGTGGGAACTAGTGCTACAACATGTGCTTTGCTCTTGACACCCACCTGGCTGTAATTTATGTTAATTTATTCTGTCTCAGCATTAATTCACAGTAACTACTCTTTTCTTCACTCCATTTTAGATTTCTACTTCTTTCTTTGTCTTACCCATATATTTTCCACCCTCCCCCCCTCCCACCTCTGTTACATACAATGCACCTTTATTAACTCATGATGCATGATATTTAAGCAGTAATCTTTATCTTGCTCTTTATCCTGTCTTCTACCTTTAAACTCTCAGATTTTCAAATATCACCCACTGGAAAGGATGTGGCCACTCTGTGATCCAAAATAAACCTACAAATTTCTTCTTATTGCAGTATGGCTGTCATGCAAAAAGAAATATTTTGTGGGATGAAAAAGATCACCATACTAGTAGCAGGTTTTGGACACAGTACGAAATGTTGAGAAGTATGGAATAGAAAAGAACAAGAATGTGAGAAAGGATCTGGAAGGCTACATAAGCCCCCACCTAGACAGACTGAGGCAGAATGAACTGAGGGAGGGTGAAAGAAGTTGCGCATGCCACATTTCCACTAATCGCCATCAGAGGGCCATAACCGTCAGACAGCCAAGCACACTTAGTATGAACAACTGCTTTTGTGCATGTTTCTCTGTAACTATCATGCCTTCCATACTTGCTTGTTGGCTAAGTACTTGGGGCTGAGGGCACTGAATTGCATGTACACTATGTGATCAAAAGTATCCGGACACCCAGCTGAAAATTACTTACAAGTTCGTGGTGCCCTCCATCAATAATACTGGAATTCAATATGGTGTTGGCCGACACTTAGCCTTGGTAACAGCTTCCACTCTCACAGGCATACATTTAGTCAGCTGCTGGAAGGTTTCTTGTGGAATGACAGCCCATGCTTCACGGAGTGCTACACTGAGGAGAGGTATGGATGTCGGTCAGTGAGGCCTACCCTGAAGTCGGCATTCCAAAACATCCCAAAGGTGTACTATAAGATTCAGGTCAGGACTCTGTGCAGGCCAGTCCATTACAGGGATGTTATTGTCATGTAACCACTCTGCCACAGGCCGTGCATTATAAACAGGTGCTCAATCGTGTTGAAAGATGCAATAGACATCCTCAAATTGCTCTTCAGAAGTGGGAAGCAAGAAGGTGTTTAAAACGTAAATGTAGGCCTGTATTGTGATAGTGAAACACAAAACAAAATGGGGTGCAAGCTCCCTCCATATAAAACATGACCACACTATAACACCACCGCCACCGAATTTTACTGTTGGCACTACACACACTGGCAGATGACATTCACTGGGCATTCACCGTATCCACACCCTGCCATCGGATTGCCACATTGTGTCCATGATTTGTCACTCCGCACAACGTTTTCCCACTGTTAAATCATTTAATGTTTATGCTCCTTACACCAAGTGAGGCATCGTTTGGCATTTACAGGTGCAATGTGTGGTTTATCAGCAGCTGCTTGACCATGAAATCTGAGTTTTCTTGCCTCCCACTTAACTGCCATATACTTGCAGTGGATCCTGATGCATTTTGGAGTTCCTGTGTAATGGTCTGGATAGATGTTTGCCTGTTACACATTATGACCCTCTTCAACTGTCAGCAGTCTCTGTCAGTCAACAGACAAGGTCGGCCTGTACACTTTTGTGCTGTACATGTTCCTTCCCATTTCCACTTCACTATCACATTGAAAACAGTGGACCCAGGGATGATTAGAAGTGTGTAAATCTCACGTACAGACATATGATACAAGTGACAACCAATCACCTGACCCTGTTCGAAGTCCGTGAGTTCCGCAGAGCACCCCATTCTGCTCCCTCATAATGTTTAATTACTATTGAGGTCACTGATATGGAGTATGTGGCAGTAGGTGGCAGCACAAGGCACCTAATATGAAAAACGTATGTTTTTGGGGATGTCCAGATACTTTTGATTACATAGTGTATAAGCAGGCGTACTCCATTCAAAACTGTATTTCATGTTTCTGTCCTCTCAGAGAATCAATTAAATACACTTGGCAATGACTCAATAGGCGAAATTCTTTGTTTTCTGACAATGGTGGCATGAGGTCTGACTGGTGATATTAGAGTTCATAAAAAATAACGTGGCCCCTGGGCAGAAATGCATTCTAGTTCCCTGCATTGGGCATCTCCAGCCCTCTGTTCCAAAGGGGCGCCTGTCTCGATTTTCTGTAACCTACTAAGCTGTGCTTTTCATCATTTATGAACAAAACATTCTCTACCCACTTTGGTGGGGCTGCTGACCAACTCGCTGCACTGTGGAAATGAAGGTGTAAGCATGCCCCCAGCTCTGCAATCTTTCTCAAATGTTTTAAAAGAAAGTATTTGGTAAAAAAAATTAGGTTCTCTCACATTTCATAGATTCATTTGTCAGCTTCATGATGAACTACCTATTATTTTGTTAAATGGTCATAATTATTGTGATATACCAATATTAAGTAATTTATTGCATGACATTTCAATTAGTTTACAATAAAAAATATAGGTTGCAATGAGTCTGCATTTGGTACATGTCAGGTAACACATTGCTGCATATGAAATGTAGCTAACATATTGAATTTTTCTGTTAAATTTGAAACAAGATTTATATCTATCTCCAATCTCAAGAAAATGGATTGTAAGTAGTGCACTCACTTATGCTCACATGCACAAAGGACAGAGTGAAAGTGAAATATTCGAAGCATTTGTCTTTGCTCACAAACTGTTGAGATACAAAATGAGTTTTTGGTAAATAATTGCAAGCAATGCAGAGAGCATTTTTCCATGTAGTTCACATGCAAAACTTCCTTATCTACTGCAATACACAAGTAATCACAGACTTTTTTTCAATGAAATAATGCAAGTGGAAGAGGAAAGAAAATGACTAATCATGGTATGTGTACCCTCCACCACACCCCATATGGTGACTTGCACACTATGTATGCAGATGTAACTGTAGATGTGGATGTGGATGTAAGTGGACAATGAACATTTGTTATGTTTGTAGGCCGGCCACGGTGGTCTCGCGGTTCTAGGCACGCAGTCCGGAACCGTGCGACTGCTACGGTCGCAGGTTCGAATCCTGCCTCGGGCATGGATGTGTGTGATGTCCTTAGGTTAGTTAGGTTTAAGTAGTTCTAAGTTCTCGGGGACTGATGACCACAGCACTTGAGTCCCATAGTGCTCAGAGCCATTTGAACCATTTTATGTTTGTAGTCTGAAGCTCTGTTTGTGAACTGTATCTGACATCATCACCATTATATTTATTTTGTGGGAGGAACTGCCCAGAAGTAGTAATTTCATGTGTCAGTATTTTCAGTTAATGCTAATTTCATTTCAGATTCTGATGCACCACTAATTTTGATATTTTAGGCTTTCACTTCACAATGATAATGGATGGAGATGCTGGATGCAGTAAGGCACATGGGATTAGGCTGGAAAATGTTTCTCCTTCTTTCTACGTCCTCCGCTGAGTAGTTTTAAGTAATAAGAGGTATTACTGTCACTAAAATCTTCCACCAATGGGCAGCAAGTAAAGAAGCGTAAGCTGAGAACTGCATCAAAATGCAGTAATATTAATACTGAATTTCTTCCAAGTATTCACTGACCCAGTCCCAGTCTATAAAGGTATCCAATGCATACAAGGGTTTGATAAGTTGTTGAGTATGTCTCAAGCCAGCTGTTGGACCATTCTGTACCAAAACCCAGTCATATTTGGACAGTTGCTGTTGCAATAGTTACAAAAACCAACTATCCAAAATGTAAAATTTTGCAGCACTTTCTATCCAGCAAGAAATTTAATTGGTAGTAAATGAAACCTGCACTGTGTCTACATTCTCATCAGTGTTATGGTTTCTTGTTTTGTGTCCATAATGTTCAGTGTCCTTCTCAATATATTTACTCTCCCTATATTTGCAGACATTTACAAATTCACAAAATAAGTATGCAATTTGATAATGAAAGCGATACAAAAAAACGAGCTGGAACCTGAGAGTAAAGTCATTATTACATTGTGCTTCTTCCTGCATTTCTTTTTGTTTTATTTCATAACATCTGTTAAAAGTTTTAAAGTTGACTTACAGTGTATTACATCTGAACTCTGTTCTGTAACTCTACATACCTGGTCAGCTGTCATAAGTTGGGTGTTTATGAGCTTTGGTTCATAAGGGACTAGAGTGACAGTTTCAAATGTCAAGAATGTTTCTCCAGACTCGCCCTGCAATTATAACATGATAACATAAATTATTAGCTCTTGTTACAGTTCAGAATTCAGTATTATCATTATTTGAGCCAGAAAAGAGATGGCTGTTTACCATTAGATGAAACGGGGCATTACAGAGCAGGACTGACACACAGAAATTAGAAATCAAGCACTGAATTTCAGCACTTTCTGATTTTAAATGAGATTGTACTTCAAGAGAAAGAAGAAGACAAGAAATGAGGAAAGCTCCTCTGACATGGTGTGTGAAATTACTTTCACTTTATTTTCTCCTTTTTTCAGTCTTCTTTCTGTTCTTTCCATATTATATAAGAACTTCATTGAAGTATTTGAATACTTTAATTCACAAATGCTTAATAATGTGTGTTCAGCAATGCTCCAGTTGCTGCTGTTGCAGTGAGTGCGAGTAGATAATAGTGATCTCTTCCAAGCAAAGAAGTTTACTTATGCATACTAATGACACTGTGTGCAAGGGTTTGTAGCAAAGGAAAGAAGGATGAGTGCAGAATAAAGATGGTGGAGACATTCATAAGGTCAATGGGAGGCTGGTGAAAAAGAATAAGGGCTAGTTATTCCTTATTCTCTGCTTTGTAATCTAGTGGTGTAAAGCGTGTTTCCAAATTATCAGAGTAGGTTATGTTTTTAAATATTAGACTTACTGAGACATTAGCAGGAACAACAGTCACTATATTTTCAAGTCTCATTCCAAACTCATTAGCTCTGTAGTAACCAGGCTCTGAAATGAGAAAAATTATTGTCAGTGATAGTAACTTGAGAGGAAATTTAAAAAAGACTGGGAACATGAAAATAAGTCACTGCATGACAAAAAATACTTTCTAGCAGAGACAGTTTATACAGAAAATGATTCTAATGGCATTTTGAGCTCAAACATCTAATTTTAGCAGAGTCAACAAACATCTTTCTTGTAATGTAGACAAAGGATCTGCCAGTTAGCTAGCAGGTGTGATCAACCTGTTCCCTGATTTACTTGGTCAGACTAGTCTAATTGTTGCAATATAATCACTTGTACCACTTTTATTTTTATAAAATAAAATCATTTTAATAATTCTACTTGTAATAACTCTATACTGCCACAAGTTGTGATGTATGCAGTGTAGCACAGCAGTTAGTGTCACTGGTTGGCATGCTGTGGGCAACCACTTCAAATCTGACTACCAGGAATTATTTGTTGCATAGTAGTTATCATTTCTGGAATGTTCTTGAAGTATGTATTTTATGTTTATAATGTCTGTATATTCTGGAATATTCAGTGCTTTATAAATACCAGCATTCTGGATTATTTGATGTATGTTTGTATAAATAGCTGCACTCTCTGTCCAGGAAGTCAGTTCTGGTCTGGCTCTACATTGGTGTTCATAATAAATGTGCTTTCAGTTCCATATGTTGTACTTCACTGATACCACTGCCTCTGGATTTGGACTTAATTGTAGTTTTGATGTGACACTGTTTGGTAGAAATGCCCCATACATCAAAACATCTACATCACTGAGGTTCCAATTAGGCAATGTGAAAGCTGTTCTCTCCTTGTACAGCAACCAGAATACAAGGAATACATCATTCCCATGGCTCACATAATCAGGACACCTACGAATTCCAAGTCAGCAGTAAGTCACTTGTACACCAGTCTTCACTGGAGATACTGATCACGACCCAATGAAATATCTGAAGGGATTCAACTGTGTCCCACTGTCCCTCAATACAACAGGTGGAATGACATGATGCGGTTGACAAATTTATACATTTACTTGAAAGACATAGCCCAGCAACAGTTTGAGAACAATGAAGAGAAGCTCAATAGCTCGAATAAATTCCAGGCTGAACTAAAGAAAACATTTGGTGATAATCAACAGCAAGATACCTCATCAGAATTACAACTGAAAAACAAGAGCCCAACATCAAGTGAAATTACACAATTGTACATAAAAAATGTTTTACCCCTATGCAACATGGTGAATCCAAATCTGACAAGAGTCAACAAAATCTCATGTCTGGTGAAGGAGACGCAAAGACAATTATCAAGCTGTTCTCGGAAAGGATGTCATGACAGAAGAATTCATCAGATAGTGCCAGTGCATCAAGGAAACACACAAAAAAAGAAAGATCAGATGAAAGAGGTATGGTTATCTCCCAAATGTGGTCCCTATGGCAGTTGTAAGAGCAGAGATACAGCATTTCATGGTGTCCAGAACTGTCATAAAGTGCACACAAGACATAGCAACCATGAACATCAACCCCATAGGTCAGGAGGTAACAAAGAATGTTGAAGAAGGGGTGAATCAATCTTTGGCACCAGTCGCATCTTGAAGAATGTACTTGTCCATTACCGTCAAACAACAACCCAGTATCTGACTGACTCAGGAAACCCACTTTTCCACCAATTAAAATGCCCCACAGGAAAACACACATTCAGAGGACAGTGGAGAACACACTGCTCTGTTTTCACTGTGTCAATAATTGTTATGCTGCAAGACATCAACAATCACAAGAGTCAACTGCAGGCAATTATAGTTGACCTGTGGGACAAAGCTCATCATTATACCCAGCAGAATCTCACTCCCCAACATACTGTAGGCATTTCTCTTTGCCATAAAGAGGACCAGCCACTTGCCTAACTGACAAGATAACCCTGTATCCATGGATGACAGTTGCCTAGATACTTGGATAAATGAATGATACACACTGTGCTATCTTACAATGTATTTTTTTTCACAACTGGTTTTGACCATAGATCATCTTCACAGTGGAAAAATATGTATCGTGACAACTTCACATCATACATGCTATTTAACCAGGGACGTATACACCATTTCTGGTTAAATAGCATGTATGATGTGAAGTTGTCACAATACATATTTTTCCACTGTGAAGTTGGTCCATGGGGTCAAAGACAACCCAATGTGTATCATACATTTCTCCAAGTATATTGCTGCTGTTGACAGCCACCTGAAAAATTGTTTTAGTTGCCAAGATGTCAGTAAATCTCATTGATACTATCATTGACAGTCAACCAGCATAGGCACTTGTAGACTCTGGGATTTCTTTGTCTGTAATGATGAATGCTAATCACAGCCAGCTAAAGAAGACTGTGTTCCATGATGATGAAAGCAATTGCACTAAAGTTGCAAATAAGAAATATGTTCAGCCAACAGAAACATGAACTGCAAGAATAACTATCAGTGAAGGAGCACTGCCCTTCCAATTTTTCATTTTAACAAAATACAAGTATGATGTTATTCTCAGAGGGGCTTCTTGCAGGCTTCACAAGCAGTCATAGGCTGTGGAAGATCAGAGCTCCAAATTTATGAAGCTGTTCCAACAATCACACATTCAATGATCTCTCTGGGTAGTTATTTGCCATTGAAGGTAAGTACTTCAGCTGCTGCCACCAATAGTGATAATAACAATAATAATAATAATAATGTCAACAATAACAATATTGATAGTGGCAGATATAAAAAGAATTTACTGGTGACAAAATAGATGTTTAATGATATTTGGAGGTCTGGGGAAAAGAAATTTAAGGAGACTGCACCAGCTAAGTATACAGGGAAATGGGGAAGACCTTGTTGAAAAGAAGGATGTACAAGGGTACAAAGTGCATACAGGGGCAATGGTATTTCTTATTGTTGCTTTAGTAGATTTGTCATTAACTGTCTTCTGAAGCTGGAGATGTTATTCAGTTCTCTAATACAAAGCGGAAGGTTTTTCCAGAGTCAGGTTCCTACTGCCGAGAAGGACTTTGAGAAAGTGATGTGGACTCTGACCACAATCTATTGGTTATGAACTGTAGATTAAAACTGAAGAAATTGAAAAAGGTGGGAATTTAAGGAGATGGGACCTGGATAAACTGACTAAACCAGAGGTTGTACAGAGTTTCAGGGAGAGCATAAGGGAACGATTGACTGGAATGGGGGAAAAAAATACAGTAGAAGATGAATGGGTAGCTCTGAGGGATGAAGTAGTGAAGGCAGCAGAGGATCAAGTAGGTAAAAAGACGAAGGCTAGTAGAAATCCTTGGGTAACAGAAGAAATATTGAATTTAATTGATGAAAGGAGAAAATATAAAAATGCAGTAAATGAAGCAGGCAAAAAGGAATACAAACGTCTCAAAAATGAGATCGACAGGAAGTGCAAAATGGTTAAGCAAGCATGGCTAGAGGACAAATGTAAGGATGTAGAGGCTTATCTCACTAGAGGTAAGATACATACAGACTACAGGAAAATTAAAGAGACCTTTGGAGAAAAGTGAGCCACTTGTACGAATATCAAGAGCTCAGATGGAAACCCAGTTCTAAGCAAAGAGGGGAAAGCAGAAAGGTCGAAGGAGTATATAGAGGGTCTATACAAGTGTGATGTACTTGAGGACAATATTATGGAAATGGAAGAGGATGTAGATGAAGATGAAATGGGAGATACGATACTGCATGAAGAGTTTGACAGAGCACTGAAAGATCTGAGTCGAAACAAGGCCCCGGGAGTAGACAACATTCCATTAGAACTACTGACGGCCTTAGGAGAGCCAGTCCTGACAAAACTCTACCACCTGGTGAGCAAGATGTATGAAACAGGTGAAATAGCCTCAGACTTCAAGAAGAATATAATAATTCCAGTCCCAAAGAAAGCAGGTGTTGACAGATGTGAAAATTACCAAACTATCAGTTTAATAAGCCACAGCTGCAAAATACTAACGCGAATTCTTTACAGACGAATGGAAAAACTGGTAGAAGCCGACCTCGGGGAAGATCAGTTTGGATTCCGTAGAAATGTTGGAACAGGTGAGGCAATACTGACCTTACGACTTATCTTAGAAGGAAGATTAAGGAAAGGCAAACCTACGTTTCTATCATTTGTAGACTTAGAGAAAGCTTTTGACAATGTTGACTGGAATACTCTCTTTCAAATTCTAAAGGTGGCAGGGGTAAAATACAGGGAGCGAAAGGCTATTTACAATTTGTACAGAAACCAGATGGCAGTTATAAGAGTCGAGGGGCATGAAAGAGAAGCAGTATTTGCAAAGGGAGTGAGACAGGGGTGTAGCCTCTCCCCGATGTTATTCAATCTGTATATTGAGCAAGCAGTAAAGGAAACAAAAGAAAAATTTGGAGTAGGTATTAAAATCCAGGGAGAAGAGATAAAAACTTTGAGGTTCACCGATGACATTGTAATTCTGTCAGAGACAGCAAAGGACTTGGAGGAGCAGTTGAACGGAATGGACAGTGTCTTGATAGGAGGATATAAGATGAACATCAACAAAAGCAAAATGAGGATAATGGAATGTAGTCGAATTAAGTCAGGTGATGCTGAGGGAATTAGGAAATGAGACACTTAAAGTAGTAAAGGAGTTTTGCTATTTGGGGAGCAAAATAACTGATGACGGTCAAAATAGAGAGGATATAAAATGTAGACTGGCAATGGCAAGGAAAGCGTTTCTGAAGAAGAGAAATTTGTTAACATTGAGTATAGATTTAAATGTCAGGAAGTCGTTTCTGAAAGTATTTGTATGGAGTGTAGCCATGTATGGAAGTGAAACATGGACAATAAATAGTTTGGACAAGAAGAGAATAGAAGCTTTTGAAATGTGGTGCTACAGAAGAATGCTGAAGATTAGATGGGTAGATCACATAACTAATGAGGAGGTATTGAATAGAATTGGGGAGAAGAGGAGTTGTGGCACAACTTGACTAGAAGAAGGGATCGGTTGGTAGGACATGTCCTGAGGCATCAAGGGATCACAAATTTAGCAATGGAGGGCAGTGTGGAGGGTAAAAATTGTAGAGGGAGACCAAGAGATGAATACACTAAGCAGATTCAGAAGGATGTAGGTTGCAGTAGGTACTGGGAGATGAAGGAGCTTGCACAGGATAGATTAGCATGGAGAGCTGCATCAAACCAGTCTCAGGACTGAAGACCACAACAACAACAAGTGTTTGTACAAGTTTCTTTTTTGGGTCAAGAGGGAATAGCCTTTTTATATCTTTGTAGGTCATGGAGAGATACTGATGGGTTCTTGCACATTGCAGTTGTCTGCTCAGTCCATTTTAGATTGTCTTCCATTATTACTCCTAGACTCTGTGCTGAAGTAGAGAAGTTGATATTTGTCCCATTTAGGGTTAAATATGGTAGGGATTCCTGGCATTTCAAGCTAATGAGCCTAGAGTAACCAACTAGTACCTCTTAGGATTCGGATGGGTTGAACTTTATCCCTATACCCTGCATCCATTTACATAGTGCACACAATTTGGTACTGAGATTCTCAATAGCAGCCTTCAGGTTTATTTGTTTTGTACTTAGATACAATTGGAGGTCACCAGTATACATGTGGTATCTGCAGCAGGACAGAACTGATGACACATTATTTACATACAATGAAAAGAGGTCCTAACACCAGAGCCTGGGGGATGCCTGATACTACCTTCCTCCATTGTGACTTTATGGTGCTGAACATGATGCATTGTTGGTAAGGCGTCAGATATGAGGGAAACCACTGCACTGCACTTGGCAAAAAATTTTGGCTGCTAAGTTTGGCATGTAAAATGTCATATTCGACAATGTCAAAGGCTTTGCTGAAGCCTAAGAATAACATGATAGTTGCCTCTTGTGCATCCATGGCAAACTTCCAGTCCTCTGTTACCTTTTGTTAAGGCAGATGTTGTGCTGCAATGTTTACAGAAACCTAATAGCATTCGTCTAGTACGTTGTTTGTAGGCAGGTAGGTTTTTTTTTACTGGCATACCTAGTCTTTGTTTTCAGGCCTCAGGATAAGTTACCAAAGAACTTAGTGAACTGGAAGAACATGACAAGTTCCACAGAATGCCCAACAACATTACATCACAACTTGCAAACTTGTGATCAAAACCACATGCTTATCAAATGCACCACTGAAAAGTTTTAGTTTGACTGATTGATTGAGAGGTGTTATGGGACCAAATTGCAATGTCATCATTCCTGTGATTCCAAAGTTACTTACTAAAAGTGAATGGATCCAGTCAGGGGAGTCAAACTATAAAATGAGGAAGTTATAACACACACAGCAGAAGGCATCCAAGGTTATAGATCAAATCTAAAAACTGGGAAAAAGATCAGTTTTTACATGGGGGAGTGGTCATGGTGTCCCAGGCCAAGAAAACGCGAAGAGATGCCCCAACCACAACCACTCTGCTCCTGCTCCAGGAGTAAAGCAGAACCTTATATCTGGAAATAAAAACCACTTTCACAGCGGAAAATGAGGACCACTTCAACCATCCATGGATCATCTGCTAACATTAATATTAAGGAATTGGGAAGACTATACTTAGTACATAGGGCCAAAAGGAGGGGACATTCCACCAATACATGGGATACCATCAGTCTGGTTCCACAACCACATTTTGGGGGTGGTTTGTTACACAGGAGGAAACAATGGATGAGCCTGGTATGATCAATGCGTAGACAACATAAGACAGTGGACTCCTTGCGAGAGGAGCAGAAGGAAGAGCACCAAACTGCAGTTGTCTCCTTGATTGCGCAGAGTTTATTACTGAGAGCAGTAGTGCACCAGATGTCATTCCACGTTTGGGCAAAGAGAGATTTGATGTAGATCTACATATCCACAGCTTGAGTCATGAAAGCAAATGTGAGGTAAGTATCAAATGGTCAGCCAGTTCATTCCCGGGGATACCCACATGACTTGGGACTCAAAGAAAGACAACTGAGCAGGCGGCATGGCCACAGGCAGAGAGAAGGTCATAGATAGCAGAGACCAAGGGATGATGAGAATAACATCGGTCGATCACCTGCAGGCTGCTCATTGAGTCGGGACATATTAAAACACTATGGAGGGAGGCCTGAATAACAAAATGGAGGGCTCTGGTAATGGCTAGCAGCTCTTCTGTGAGCACACTACATGATACCATCAAAAAATGGCATTCTAAGCCTGTAGCTGAAGTGAAAGCATATCCCGCTTTATCTATCATCTTAGAACCAGCAGTGTAGAAGATGGTAGCATCCTGGAACTCTGCAAGGATGGAATGTACAAGACGCCAGAAGAGCATAGGGGCAACAGAGACCTTACAACCCTGGAATAGGTAGGTCCAAATTCATGGTCTAGGCACCATCCAAAGGGGGAGGGGGGGGGGCTGAGAGGAAATACATAGGGAGCATTTCAATGAGTGGAGATGGAGTTCCCGACAGAGAGAAATGAGACGCATTCCAACCAGCAATTCCACCTATGAGCAGTGATCAGGAGGGAGACATACCTCATTTGTAAACAGGACAGGGTACATGGGATGGTCAAGAGATCTACAAATGGCGATTGCATAAGAAACTAGGAGTTGGCTCCACCATGTTTGTAGAGAGGGAATCCCCACTTCTGTGAGGGGACTATGAACGGGACTAGTGCGAAAGACAAAAATAGCCAGGCACACCCCACAGTGGTGAACAGGTTCAAGTATTTTCAGAGGAGCAGGAGCCCCTGAGCCATAAACCAGACTACCATAATCTAGTCTGGACAAGACCACAGCATGGAGAAGAGTAGCACGATCTGCACCTCAAGTTGTGTGGGCCAGGAGGTGGAGAGCATTAAGCTTCTGCATCCCTGTAGTCTTAAGGTGGCGAATATGAGGCAGTCATGTCAGCTTTTTATCAAAAATAAGGCCCAAGAAATGGGACTGTGCTACAAGATCTAGCAACTGGGTGTCTAAATTAAGTTATGGATTGGGGTGTACTGTGGGTTGGTGACAATAATGCATAACCTGCATTTTGGAGGGAAAAACTGGAAGTCATGTGAAACAGCCCACACAGGGGCACCTTGGAGCCAGCACTCAGCAGATGCTACTGACTGGGAGCTACACCAATGCAAAAATTGTCAACTTACAACATCTGTGTAACCAAAGGCCCAGCAGAGGTTACAAGCTCATTGATGGCTATGAGGAAGAGTGTGACTCTTAACACAAAATCCTGTGGGATACTATTCTCCACAATCTGAGAGGGGTGCTGAGTGAACTGACAACTCGAACCAGGAAGAGCTGGTGGGATAAAAACTCATTAATAAAAATCAGAAGGGGGCTGTGAAAGCCCCAGTCATGGAGGGTAACTGAAATGTGATCACACCAAGCCATGTCATACGCCATACGTAGGTCAAAGAAGACTACGACAAGGTGCTGGCGGTTAGTAAAAGCCTGACCAATTGCAGTTTCCAATCTGAGTAAATGGTCAGTTGAAGATCATCCTTCCTGGAAGCCATACTGATATGGGGACAAAAGACACCGAGATTTTAGAACCCAACATAATCAGAAGCTAACCATCCTCACAAGCAGCTTACAAAGTACATTTGTCAGGCTAATTGGCTGATAGCTGTTGAGAGATGTTGAGTTCTTCCCAGGAATAACTATACTGTCTCACCACTGCAATGGGAAGGCACCGATGAGCCAAATGTTACTGAAAACTATGAGTAGATGTTGCCCCTGCATAACATCCAAGTGTTGGATCATATGGTTATGGATGGAATCCGGGCCTGGGGCCATGTGAAGTGAAGAGGTAAGAGCCTGCTAGAATTCCCATTCAGAGAATGGTTCATTATAGGGTTCAGCTTGATGAGAAGTGAAACAGGGCAGGGGCAGTTCAACCTGGTGTTTCTGCCAGAGCAAGGAAGAAGTATAGGAAGAGGACACCAATGCTGTCGCAAAGCGTATCGCAAAGTGTTCTGCAAGGACCAATGGATCAGTACACACAGCACTTTGGAGGATAAGGCCCTGGACAGTTGACTGTCACTGGCAGCCCAGAAGGCTGCAGAGCTTGGAACAAACATGTGACCAAGAGGCATAGATCCCCAGGGAGGAAAGACAGCACTCCCAGCGTTCCTTTCTACTCTGCTTAATAAAGTAATGAGCCTTATCATGGAGACACTTAAAAGTGAGGAGCTTGTCTGTGAAGGGTGTCATTTAAATAACTGCAGTGCCCGTCAGTGGTCCTGGACAGTGACTACGACATCCTTGGTCCACCACAATATTGTTTGATGTCGAAGAGGACCTGTGGACAGGGAGACAGCAGTGCCAGAAGCATGAACAAAAGTGGCGGAGATGCCGTGCACGACCGCACCTATGCAGTTCAAGAGAGAGGTGTTGAAGTGTACAGCATACATATATAAAGGCCAACTGGCCCTGCAGAATGCCCAATGTGGGGACCTGTCTACCTGGCGATGTCAGAAGAATGATAGAATCACTGTAAAGTGGTCATTGTCACAAAGATCATCATGGAGTGACCAATGTAGGGAAGCCGTGAGAGCAGGGGAGGAGATTGTGAGATCAATAGCAGTAAAAATTCCATGAGCAGCACTGAAGTGGGCAAGGGAACTATCATTGAAGAGACACAAATCAAAGTCTGTAATAAGGGAGGAGATATGAGGGCGGTAGTTGCTTTATTAAGGTAGATGGTTCAACATAAGGAACTGGCCTAGAAGGTAGACATTGCAAATGGTGATTGTCTGAACTGTTGCACTCTAACCACTACTGCTTCCAGGTTGGTATGAAGGGGGATCCAGTCGCTGATGACATTAGTACTAATCAAAGTTTAGACCCCTCCAGACACTATCCCAGGCCTGTCACGATTCCAACAGGACACTTGATAACCATGAAATATTGAAGAGAGGTCATCACAGAAGAGCATTTTTTGAAGAGCAAGGCAGAACACAGAGTAGGAGTAAACAAGGTGTTGTATTTCCGGTAGGTGACAATAATATCCGTAGCAATTCCACTGGATTATTGTGTGGTGAGAGTCCAGGTGAGACGTAAAGAAGTCGAGGAGAGGTCATGTCACTCAGTCAGTGGTTGTCAGCAACAAGGATAGGGTGACATCCATAAAAACTGGGTCTAATTTGGGCTGAAGAGGAGGGGCTACCATCTAGGCAAGCCTCATCCTTTGACTTGCACGGCTTCTTCTCCTTCTCCCTTGGAGGGAGGGAGGAGACTTCACCAGTAAGAGATTAGGTGCAGTGAAGTCAGAATCTGACAGAGAGCAAGTGGCTTTGGTGCTCTCAGAGCGTGGGTCTCTCGTCCAACCCAAGGGTGCAAGCTTCCTATCCCAAGAATACTAGGGAGGGGTATTCTGAGAGGGAGCCCCACCCCTAGCAGGAGCCAGGGAAGAGAATGTCTTCCTTGGCTGAGGAGGAGAAGGAGGAGGAGGAGGAGGGGTTCCTGGAGGGGCTGCGATGGGAGCCGCCGAGGGTGAGGAGAGAGAAGGGTGGTAGGATGAGGGTAAGGGGGGGAGTGTGAGGAGGGGAAGATGTAACTGAGGCAAAAGCAGAGGAGAGATTGATAGGGTGAAGTCTGTCAAACTTTTTCTGGGCCTCAAAGTAGCTGAGACAGTCAAAGATATTTATTTTCTGAATTCTTTTTTCCTTCATGTACACTGGACACTCCAGTGAGTGGGGAGAATGGAGATGAGAGCAGTTTACACAGTAAGGCAGTGGGGTGCAACGTATTCCAACATGAAGATGACAGCCAAAGTCGCCACAGATGGTAGTGGCATTGTATCGCGAGGACATGTGACTGAACTTGAGGCCACAGAAGCAATGGATGGGAGGTGGAATGTATGGTTTCACTTTGCATCTGCAGATTGTTACCTTGAACTTCTGAAGCAGGGTATCCCCCTAAAATGTCAGAATGAAAGTGCCAGTGCGAATGCCATGTCATTCAAGATTAGCTCTAAGTTCATCATGGGACTGAGGAGAAGGTCCCCATGAAAAATGGCGCCCTGTGTCATATTGAGTGACTTGTGGGGAATGATAGTCACAAGGATGTCTCCTAAACAGTTGCAGTCACAGAGCAAGGCTGATTTACTGGCAGAAGTTGTCTTTATATGGAGACAGCCAGATCTCATCTTGCTTAATGACTCAACTTCACTGAACTTGTCCTAATATGTTCCACAAAGAAAAGAGGTTTGGTGGCAGTAAAAGCCTCCCCATCAGTACTGGTACAGACTAGAAACCGTGGAAAGGGTTTTGCCTCAAGCCAGTGGGCCTGGCCCTCCTCCTAGGGGGCAGCCAAGGAGGGTAAGACTGGGAAAGCAGAAACAGGAATTGAGACAGAACTCTGTCGAGGAAGAGATGCAGCTGCAGAAGAGTGGCCAGAGAGTTTAACACATTTTATGTGCCAAATGTCCGCCCTAGTACCACCCACTTTGAACAGGGGCTTGGCTTTTGGGTGCCACCCAGCCACAGCAGTGGCTGCCTGGCAGGATGGTCACTGCCTGGAGTTCCGATTCCCTGAAAAGATGGGCAACCATTCCTAGACTTGCACAATGTGTTCACAATGCAGGTACCAGCAGTGTAATCCCTGCGGTGTCAGAGGACTTAGCTAGATGGGTACATAACAGCCCCACTACATGGACTGGCTATCAAGCTGGTGACCTAGCAAGGAGGTGAAAGAGCTATGGCAGGGAGGCAGGGGAAGGGGGGAAAAGGGAGAGCCAAAGATGATAGGGAGGGAATTCTTCCCCATCTGACTCACACTACAGATTTCAGGTTTAGAGACGGAGGTCAATCCCTGAGGGAGGACAAAAAATAAAAGCCAAAAAGGAGGAAAAAACTTAATCAATGAAAACTGCAAGAGGAAGCAAAGTCACAAGGATAGCCAGGCCAACATAAAGAAGAACACCAAGAGAGGGAAAGGAAGAGGCAAAGGGAAAGGAACAAGGACAGGGAAGGAGAAGGAGAAGGAAGGGGAAGGTAAAGGAGCCCGGAAAAGTATAAAGGTTGCAATAGCTTGGGGACACATGTGCACCACACACATACCAACAAAAGAGCTATGGTTCCCCTGGGGGGAAAAGTTTAGGTTTTTAGATCCCAAAGGAAGAATAAACAGTAGAAACTGCAATGGAATGTTAAAGGCTACAAAAATGATGCTGTCTGATGCCTGGCAAATTAATTATTAAATGAGTGGAAGTTCTATAGTTTGAAAAAGATGACCCGTCTTTATATAATAAAGGTATTGACAATTACTGGCAGCAATACATTTCAAAAACAGGCTTATCATTCACAGAATTAAAGTACCCAAATGTTTCAAAACTTGTTAAGATTTTGCCTACATTTTTCCATGGTAATGCAGACATAGAGGTATTCCATTTTAAAGCACACATTACATTAAGACAAGGCAGGAATGATTGAAAGATTTGTAAATAATGTTTTGACTGTGAGGGGTGCTCTGGCACAATATACCCATTTACCTTCAGTAACCAATGACTGACAATTCATTATGTATGGAGATCACTTGCAAATTATGCTGCTTACAAGGAATAATGTGAAAATGAAAGCAAACCTGAATTAGAAGAAAAGCAAAAGGAGACACACAACTGAATGTATCTTGAAGAGGAGATTAAAGAGATGAATAACATGGAAAAATCAGTTGACTACCAGCTAGCTGCTCTGAAAGAAAATAAAAAGGAACTCCAACTATCTAAGGAGGCATGAAAAGAGCTTGTCCCTCAAGTTTCAGATAAACTGAAGAAAACACTTGAAGAAAATTATTTACAGACAGCAACATTGGCCCAGAGTATGCTTGAGGATGCACAAGTCATGAAAGTAGAAGAATGAGCGAAACACAGGGAGGTGGAAACAATTCAAAAAACTCTTGAGAAAAGAAAATCTAGTATGATTATTTAATTTTTCTAAGATTCCTAAGAAACAGTAATACAACAATATTTTGTTGATCTTTTTTCAGTATTGAAGTGTAGAATGTCAATATTTGTAAAAATAAAAATGCGTTGGAGATTTTGTTTGTGAATTACGATTACCAATACTGAATTACCAATGTACCTGCATACCAGTGCATTAATAAATTTGTATGAGGAAGTTTATTATGGTATTAACTGGCCCTTTTTATAGAGAATATCAAAAATGAAAATAATTCATCCATGCCATATTTTTTGTGGAAATAATTTGTCAATTTTAATCACTTTCTTAAAAGGTCTTATCACTTTTTTCAAATATTTTGTTATCTCTCTCACCTTCTTCAACTACCATCATGGCTCCTCACCCTGAATGATATGATTTTGCGGATACATTCAGTGGTATATGTGCATACTATCTGCACAATATGTTGCAAATAGAATTAGTAGTAAAGAAGTAATACATTAAAATGTCACACCTGATAATGAAGTCTTACTGCATGAACAGTAAAAATATAGTAAGTGATAAACTTTTTTTCTTTTTATCATTTTGTGTGAAGTGTCAGTGAGAAAAAGTTTTGTATGGTTTTGAAATTACTGTGTAGAGTTTGTTGGAAGTTGCTAAGTGCTCCATTCTTAAATCTGGATGAATACAGTCTTGGTGTCTATTTGTGGAGACTTAAGCCATCTCAAAACATATACAGAGTTTCTGTCTGTAATATTTGTTTCATTGCATCAAATCTT
Source organism: Schistocerca americana (assembly GCF_021461395.2). Taxonomy (NCBI): domain Eukaryota; kingdom Metazoa; phylum Arthropoda; class Insecta; order Orthoptera; family Acrididae; genus Schistocerca; species Schistocerca americana. The sequence continues at coordinate 264,405,744 of NC_060120.1, forward strand.
TAACACAAGATTATACATCATGTCGAGTAGATTATGGCCAATTTTTAAATTTCCTCAGTAATTATGTAAAATAATGAAAATCAGGTTTTTGTTGCCCACTGGAATCTGTTAGATAGGTAACCTACAACAGAGATAGGACACGGACGCTCATTCGAACCAAAAAGTCTAGTAAACATGGGCTGCAAAATGCACAGCTTGAAAGCTATGAGCAATTCTTCATCTTTGGTATTGTCAAACTGATCTCTCGTACTGCAAGCTCTTTATATAGTATATATTGGGAGGAGGTAATATGGACCAAAACAAGAAAAAAATTGTCTAGTAAACATGGGTTTCAAAAATATGTACCTTTAGAGCTATGAGCACTTACTCACTATAAGAGATGTTTTTCACAGTAGTGAAGATAAATGAGTCCCCATAACTCTTAAGGTTTGCCCTTTAGAGCCCTTGTTTGTTTGACATTTTTTTCTTTTTTTGGTCCATACTATCAGCTCCCAAAACATGGGAAGTAAAAAGTTTGTAGTATGAAATATTTGTTCCACAGTATCAAAGAAGTGCTCATAGCTCTTAAAGTGTGCATTTTAGAGCTCACATTTATTACACTTTCTTCCTTTGAATGATCATTCCTGTCATATCCTTGAATACTGACCATTCCTCCTGGGACACCCAGTAAATATGCAAGATCAAGAATCTCAGGAGCATGATTAATATCAGTCACAAGAATGCTGAATTGAGATCAGAAAAAGAATTCATGCATTTATTTCTTAACTGCTAAGTCAACTTTATAACATAGGTTTGTGATACTTTCTCTCCAAAGGGCAACTAAAAGTGTAATTTTGTTATCTCTTAACATGAGTGCATGGTGGAAGAGAGAACAATGTTAGTTATATCATGCTGAATGATTGTCACTCACAGCATCTAGCAGACATATTACGATAAGGAAGGAATCATACCTTATGACAAATGTTGGTGATGAAAACGTTTTCTGAGTGCCTTGTGTAAAATTAGTGACTTCTCTCTTCCCTTGTTAGGAAACAGAATTTCAGCAGCAAAGACATTTGGGGACAATCATTCAGTAAGTCCAGAATTATGGTATTGATAAAGCAACATGCTTCAACAGTACTACTTGATGCAAACTGGAACCACCCCCATCTTTTTATGCTCACAACACATAGATAACACTGTTTCAAGAGGCTCCCTTGCTCATGGAATCTGTAGACTTCTGAATTCTTCTTGTAGATATATTAGGAAGGAATAGTAACCCATAAACATACACTCCTGGAAATGGAAAAAAGAACACATTGTCACCGGTGTGTCAGACCCACCATACTTGCTCCGGACACTGCGAGAGGGCTGTACAAGCAATGATCACACGCACGGCACAGCGGACACACCAGGAACCGCGGTGTTGGCCGTCGAATGGCGCTAGCTGCACAGCATTTGTGCACCGCCGCCGTCAGTGTCAGCCAGTTTGCCGTGGCATACGGAGCTCCATCGCAGTCTTTAACACTGCTAGCATGCCGCGACAGCGTGGACGTGAACCGTATGTGCAGTTGACGGACTTTGAGCGAGGGCGTATAGTGGGCATGCGGGAGGCCAGGTGGACGTACCGCCGAATTGCTCAACACGTGGGGCGTGAGGTCTCCACAGTACATCGATGTTGTCGCCAGTGGTCGGCGGAAGGTGCACGTGCCCGTCGACCTGGGACCGGACCGCAGCGACGCACGGATGCACGCCAAGACCGTAGGATCCTACGTAGTGCCGTAGGGGACCGCACCGCCACTTCCCAGCAATTTAGGGACACTGTTGCTCCTAGGGTATCGGCGAGGACCATTCGCAACCGTCTCCATGAAGCTGGGCTACGGTCTCGCACACCGTTAGGCCGTCTTCCGCTCACGCCCCAACATCGTGCAGCCCGCCTCCAGTGGTGTCGCGACAGGTGTGAATGGAGGGACGAATGGAGACGTGTCGTCTTCAGCGATGAGAGTCACTTCTGCCTTGGTGCCAATGATGGTCGTATGCGTGTTTGGCGCCGTGCAGGTGAGCGCCACAATCAGGACTGCATACGACCGAGGCACACAGGGCCAACACCCGGCATCATGGTGTGGGGAGCGATCTCCTACACTGGCCGTACACCACTGGTGATCGTCGAGGGGACACTGAATAGTGCACGGTACATCCAAACCGTCATCGAACCCATCGTTCTACCATTCCTAGACCGGCAAGGGAACTTGCTGTTCCAACAGGACAATGCACGTCCGCATGTATCCCGTGCCACCCAATGTGCTCTAGAAGGTGTAAGTCAACTACCCTGGCCAGCAAGATCTCCGGATCTGTCCCCCATTGAGCATGTTTGGGACTGGATGAAGCGTCGTCTCACGCGGTCTGCACGTCCAGCACGAACGCTGGTCCAACTGAGGTGCCAGGTGGAAATGGCATGGCAAGCCGTTCCACAGGACTACATCCAGCATCTCTACGATCGTCTCCATGGGAGAATAGCAGCCTGCATTGCTGCGAAAGGTGGATATACACTGTACTAGTGCCGACATTGTGCATGCTCTGTTGCCTGTGTCTATGTGCCTGTGGTTCTGTCAGTGTGATCATGTGATGTATCTGACCCCAGGAATGTGTCAATAAAGTTTCCCCTTCCTGGGACAATGAATTCACGGTGTTCTTATTTCAATTTCCAGGAGTGTATGTACACTAAGATAAAATGGGGTTCAGTGTTGTAAAGTGGTCTATGCTGTCATAACAGCTAATAAAACCATCACAATTACATGAAATGGCTTGTGATTTCCATGCTCCATATCTGCTATTGTCAAATTTAATAAGGAAATGTTGGGTCCAGTAATAATTTGGACACCCTGAAATGCATCTCTTCATGGACAGTTTGTCGACCATTTGTAAGTATGATCCATCTCTCTTCTTGTAATATTATCTTACGCGAATGACTACACACCTTGTGATCCAAAGAAGTTCTCATGGTACGTAGTGTTGAAAGCTGAAAATAAAACTGATTGTTAGAAGAATGTAAATGTCCTAAGCAAGTAATAAGAATTTGAATTAAAAGAATTATAAGACCTTCATGCACAGCTAAAAACGAGCCAATCCCATGTGTACTTCCATGTCCGTAGTTCAATCCAAGACTGTATAAAGGTGCTCGTATTAAAATCTCAAGTTCACTTAAAGTTTTGCCTTCAGGAAAAATAGTTGTTGCAATATTAATGCAACCCATGAGCAGTTTAGTGTATATAGTACGTTGCTCTTCAGTTGGTACTCCATAATGCATTGTGCGAGTGACATCTGTTGTTCCATCTACATAAACAAAAATTTAAATTTGAGTACAACACTCATTACACATGCAAAAAAAAAAATCAACGAAACATGATAGTAGAAATATCTTTAGATCTTGCATAAAACTGAAAAAATTATCTTTAGATGTTGCATCTGTAAAAACTATAAGTAACTTATTTGCGAAACAAAATTATGGTTGGGACAGGTCACCATCAACCTCTTAGATGGAGTGTATTATGATGGATACATGAACATACAGAAACTGATGTATCTGCTTAGCTCTCAAATTTTTGACTGTCCCAATTCCTGGATACTTATTACTAAAACTCTGTCTTCTCACCCCCCTCCCAACTTCTATCTCACCAGGTGCACATGAACAACAGACAAAAATCATATCTTCTGAAACAAGAGGAAATTGTTGGAGGAAATGAGGCTGATACAGAAGTAGACAGGTTCTCAACCTAAAATGCAAAATGTGTTTTTGGACAAACATGTACTATCTGTTACTATAGGTTATCCGTCTTGAGCTGACTGCTACTGCTGTGGAAGATGGCCATGCAAACACATGTATTAAACATGTACTATGTTGTTGTTGTTGTGGTCTTCAGTCCTGAGACTGGTTTGATGCAGCTCTCCATGCTACTCTATCCTGTGCAAGCTTCTTCATCTCCCAGTATCTACTGCAACCTACATCCTTCAGAATCTGCTTAGTGTATTCATCTCTTGGTCTCCCTCTACGATTTTTACTCTCCACGCTGCCCTCCAATACTAAATTGGTGATCCCTTGATGCCTCAAAACATGTCCTACCAATCGATCCCTTCTTCTGGTCAAGTTGTGCCACAAACTTCTCTTCTCCCCAATCATATTCAATACTTCCTCATTAGTGATGTGATCTACCCATCTAATCTTCAGCATTCTTCTGTAGCAACATGTACTAATTTTGTACATAATACTCTTTTGGATCAGATCACTTTGTACAGAATTTTTTTCCTTGAGCAGATTCCATTCCTGAAATGTGATTCTGGATGATCTACTCTTACTTTTTGTGCCCATGGCATAAGCTATTACATATATAGTGCAGTGGTGGAGAAAGTCAGCTAAAATAAGATGGCCATGTGATGATTACAAGCAGCACCAACCATGTATATAGAAACAAAATCAAGGCAACCCTGCAATGGTTGTGAAACTTAAAGCCAATACAACTGAATATAAACATTTTCATCACAAACAAGCCACTGTGACATGATATGCCACAACAGTCATGTAAATACCACAATAGTCATGCAAAAAGAGAAGTACAGCTCTACAATTATGAGCTAAAAGAGTTGTGTGATAAGTTTATCTATGTAGGTTTGCTAGAACTAAGTAAAATGAACCCTGAAGAACACATGAGCAATGGACTGAATATAAACAGAAAGGGAAATACCAAGCTAGTTCCCCTGTTGAGTGAACTGTGCAACAAAGCTTGTAAGCAAGAGGATCAATTGTCCCTAGATTACAACCATGAGTCCTTTCTAGAACAAAGACCATCGTACAAGTATTCAGAGATGTAACTCAAATGTGTCTGAGTCCTATTCACTGGATATATATGTAATGACTCCTGCTATATACATTCCACAGTACAGTGGTGTAGACTGTATCAGAGTTCCATGGTTCTATACCCCATTGTGTTTATTCTTTGTTTTTGATTATATGGTTAATCCTTGTTTTGTCTTGTTGACATGGAATATCATGCAAACCACATAAACAGAGACAGAAAACAATGGTGTATGAAAAAGTTTGCTGTGTAAAACATGAGAAATGCATAGTTCTGCAGAGAAATTAAAAATTAAGCTATGAGTATCAGTGTCTAAAGAAGGAAAACTGCAAAGATGTCTTAACAGATGGCATTTCCCAATGTAGGTGAGAAACCATGGGGAAATCACAGCCACTTATGATGCTTTACCTCGATAAAGTGAAATGCTTCTTGTTAGGAAAAAAAATTACTCATTTTCTAGTAGTTCAACAACAGAATGAAAATACCCTTTGGAATTGTAAGGTAGCTACAAACAATATGGCCACACAAATGAAGAATTTACTTTTGCATAATTAATTTAAATGTGGAAATAAACCTTTTCATGAGTTAACTACATATAAATGGTGCCGTGCAACATGATCATGCATAACAGTGGTTCCATGCTGGCCTGACATTCCGTGACATGTGAAAACTACAACTGTTACTCCTGCACCAACCATGTCAGTTTTTCATTCAGCACAAAGATGAGTTCCTCACCAGTGCCTACTGAGCCAGCCTCACGTAATGGAAATTTCAGCAAGGTTACGATCAAACAACAACCTTTTTGGCAGCATGACCCCTTGCTTTGGTTCACAGAATTAGAGAGCCAGTTCATCTTAGCACAGATTACGGCAGATGAAACAAAATATAGTTAAGTGGTAGCTGCATTAAGGGATGATCTTGCCACAGAAGTCCAAGACATTCTTCCTACACCTCCTGAAATCAAACGATATGCTGCCATAAAGAAGTCATTGATTATGTGGTTGTCCCAGTCTGAAGCTAAATGTCTGGAAAAGTATTTATAAATAGAGGGATTAGGCAAAAGAACTCCATCACAACTGCTTCATCAGCTGCATACTCTTGCAGGTAATACTGCCAGTGATGATGTATTATGCAATACATGGCTATCCTGACTACCAGTGGATGCACAGAAGACTTCTAGCTGAGCTTACAGTACAAGTGACTGCATTACAAAAAGCACACAAAAGGTAACACACAGGTCAATGGTCAAGGAGTCGAAATCATTTGTCAGTGATACACAACATATGTTGGCACCACAGAAAATTTGGTGAAGATGCACATAAATGTATACTATCTTGTAAAGTGAATCGTGATGCTGATACAGTAGCAGTTACAGCCACGTCAACAGGCAGTGCACAACACTTGTTTATTAAGGAACACAACACAAAAGTACAGTACCAGATAGACCATGTTACCTTGTCACAGTCATGATGACGCTTGCCTGTATACTGCAAATGATACAAATATTACGACATATGGACACATCACTTTACTACTCAACTTCAGACTGCATCGTACCTTCGAGTGGCGGTATACTGTGGCTGATGTATTACACCCCATACTAGTAACAGACTTCCTGGCATTCTATGATCTTGTACCTGACCTATGACAACAGCAATTAGATGATGCTACAATGTACATGCCTGCAGAAGGTAAGGTGAATTGTACTGCCACCACAACAGAGTGATCGCTGGGCACATGTAATATACACGACTACTAAAAAATTTCCCAGAGATCACAAGGCATTCATTAATGTTAGCACCTATCAAACACTTGATGGTTCATCATATCCTCGCTACCCCAGGTCTGCCAACTGATGCACGCCCTTGACTTTTAGCAACAGATAAATTACAAATTATCAAAAAAGAGTTTTGTAGCATGTTAGCTCAAGGTATTTGCCATTCTTCAAGTAGCAGCTGGGCAGACCCTCTTCATATGGTACCAAAAAGAAGAATGGTTGGCATCATGATGCATTCTTATCAAAAACTGCAAAGAGCGGTGTCACTGGAACACTCATCCAATTGCTAGAAACATATGTAAAGGGTTTACAGCAATGCATGGAGATTCTGTACTTTAAAGGAGAAATACTGGAGAGGAGAAGGTCAGCTATAAGAAATACATATTTTGGTGTTCCTCAGGACTATTCATATGCTATGTAAATGATTTCCCTAGTTCTCTTACAATGAGCAGTTGATCACTATGTATGCAGATGATAAATCTGGTGTCTGCTATGCAAACAGTGAGCCCAGCCTAACTGAATAGATACATAACTTTACTGAAAAGGCAAGAACTCACTTTGAAAGAGACAACCTAAAGGTAAACATAGAATAAACTAATACTATTCATTTTAAGCCAAGTGGTCCAAACAGTCAAAATTTGTGACTGATGAAATTCTACCAAAAACCTACACAGATAGTAAATTCTTGGTTTTATGCATAGATGATCAACTTTCATGGAAACAGTAAGCTGATTATGTCTGTAAAAAAATGACACCCAGTCCATATGTATTAAGAAGATTATCACATCTTAATTCTGAAACTCTAAGGACTGTATATTATGAATTGATGTACCCTTTCTTCTCTTATGGAATAGTACTGTGGGGTGGGACATGCCAAACTAACATGAAAAGGGTTTTCATACTGCAGAAGCATACTACAAAACCAGGATGAGGATACACAGCAACTTCTCAACAGCACCTCCACTTTGCTGTCTTTCACCAAAGCAAGACTCGCCAGCATCCGAGAGGATGTCACTGTGCGACTCATCCACCAGCACCCTCCAACCCCTCATCCCCACCGTGCCCCACTGTTCAGTGTTTGACACACTACTTTCTCTAGGACATCCTGGAATTACCGAGCGAGGTGGTGCAGTGGTTAGCCACTGGACTCGCATTTGGGAGGACGACAGTTCAATCCCGCGTCCGGCCATCCTGATTTAGGTTTTCCGTGATTTCCCTAAATCACTCCAGGCAAATGCCGGGATGGTTCCTCTGAAAGGGCATGGCCGACTTCCTTCCCTAATCCGATGAGACCGATGACCATGCTGTCTGGTCTCCTTCCCCAAACCAACCAACATCCTGGAATTAAGTCATCGACATTTATCATGTCAGAAAGGTTTGTGTGGCAAGACATGAAGTGCAGTTGTCAGACCTGGGTATGGAACTGCATCACCTGCCAGTGCAACAAAGTCACCAGGCACGTGTTCCACCTCTCCGCAAATTCGACATTCCATTTAGCCACTTTTGCCATGTACATCAGCTGCCACCCCCCCCCCCCCCCCCCCTCAGAGGGCTTCTGATATGTTCTTCCTTGCATTGATTGTTTATCTCGATGGGTAGAGGCTGTACCTCTCACCAACATAGTTGCTGAAACTGTATCTAAGGCTTGTGTTTCTTCCTTGATTTCCTGCTTCGGCTGCCCCACTACCATCACCTCCGACCAGGCCTGGCAGTTTGAATCAGCACTCTTCACCCAACTCTGCCAGCTGTGTGGTGTCAACAAATGATGCACAAATGCCTACCATCCCGAAGCAAACGGAGTGGTAGAACAGTGGCATCGCACTTTCAAGACAGCACTGCAGTGTCATAAGTCTTTGGGCTGAGGCTCTCCCATGGGTACTACTCAGCCTACGGTCATCGTGCAAACCAGATATTGAGGGCACCACGAGTGAGTTTGTCTATGGTGAAAACCCTGTCCTTCGAGCTGTTACAATCCCCCTCTTCCCCGACAACCCCCCTCCCCCTTCCCGACTTCGTAAGCCAGAGCCAATCGCATTTTGCAAACATTTCCCTGACCTCTCATCTAGCCACATTCCCCCCCCCCCCCCCCCTTCCCCCACCCCACCCTACTCCTATTTGCCCTCCAATATGCCACCCAAATGTGTGGAGGATGTCACCATCCTCATCAACGATAACATCTTCATCCTTCTCCAAGACAACTCGCCCCACCCGACCAGGGACCCAGTTTGCCAGTTGATCGCTGGCTCCCACCCGCTCCCGCATGGGGTTGATCACACGCTCCTCCAAGCTATGGTAACCCCCCTAGGGATGGTTACAGTTCGAATGCTGCCAGACGACCACATGGGGGACACAGTCCCTCCCCACACCACTACATCCTCACTCATGGGCCAATGCCTCATCTGTCCACACCACCTACAGGAGATCCACGTCAACCTTCCAGCATGTTCCCTGCTGCAACAACCTCTAGAGATGGAAATCCCCATCACATCACTGCCATCACACTCACTGCCTTCACTGCTGGACATGCCCCCCTTCCAGCAAACCATGCTCCACACTATGGGGGAAGGGGAGGGGGGTGTCCATGTGGCATTGACAAATATGAATGATAGATCTCTGCCATCACAAGTTCTTTGACTCTGAACCTAACGGCTCATGCCATCTTGCTTGTTCAGTTCGCTTTATAATTTGTTGTAATGTGGACATTTGTATGAAATATACTGATTCTTACAGAAATGAGTGTGTTTCTTTGGGCTACAACCCAACAGAAATTCCAAAAATATAATGTAATAAGAAATAATGTAAACTAAAAAAAAGTAATTGCTAAAACTGTATACTCAGCTAAAAATGCACATGCAGGAAAAATTACATGTTATGAGCAATAAATTGTATTGAATTGAAGACCCCTGTGGTGATTACTGGCAATTAAATGTGAGAACCATTCCAGAAAGGTAAGCTGTGTTGCATATTGAGGATTTCTCTGCTGGGATACAAGGCAAAATGATTTTTTCAACAATAGATTTGGTCAGAGCATACTATCAGATTCCAGTTGCTCGTGAAGAAATTCCTAAGATGCTGTCACCATGCCATTTGGTTTATTCAAGTTCTCATGAATACTATTCAGGCTCTGTAATGCAGCACAGACTGAAGAGATTCATGGGCGAGATAACGCATGATCTAGAATTTTGTTATGTATCTGAAGAGGAATATATGCAGCATTTGATGAAGTTGTTTGAATGTTTGTATGCAAAAGGACTGATACTGAACCCATCAAAATGTACTTTTGGTATCAAGGAAGTCCAGTTTCTCAGTTACACAGTGGATGCACATGGCATCCAATAACTGCAAGACAAGGTGGAAGCAATGTGTGTGTACCCATGGCCAGCTACAATTCGGCAGTTGTGACGTTATCTTGGTTCAATAAATTTCTACCAGTGCTTTGTGTCACATCATGCATCAGTAATAGCACTATTGAATGAACTCTTGAAGGGTATACATAGGCCAGACAACAGGCTGCAATGGACATGTGAGGCAGACTCTGCTTTCAATGCTATAAAAGTAGATGCAGCTCTACTCACATACCCAGTAGCAATGCACCATTAGCATTAATGGTCGATGAGTCTGCTAATGCAGTTGGTGCAGTGTTGCAGCAGAGGATAAACCAGTGTTGGCAACAGCTTGCTTTCTTTAACCAAAAGCTGTCATCTTCACAACAGAAGTGGATGACGTAGGATTGTGAGCTGTACACAGTCTATGCTGCAGCAAAAAATTCAAGCATTCTTTGGAAAGCCGCAATTTTAGTATCTTTATGGACAACAAGTTGTTAACTTGTGCCTTCAAAGTGAGGCATATTGACTACACTGGCCAGTTTCCAAACAACATCATATATATGCAAGGCAAACTTAATATACCTGGTGACACACTCTCAGATTGAGACAATGGGTGTAATCGAGTATACATCATTACAAGTAGAGGCCATAGCTGCAGCTATTGAATTTGATGCCATGGGATGGGTGCAACAAGATGATGAGGAGCTGCATACATTGTGTGACAACAATCAGGTTTCCAACTATGACGAGTGACAAACCGGGCACGAACATGGAGTTATATTGTGATGTCACCAAGCTAAAGTTTCGGCCATTTGTTCTGCAGCAATTTTGAACCCAGGCAATCAGTTCAATACACAATCTAGCACATACCAGAATCTGAGGAACCATAAAGCAGGTTAAATGGAGTTACATCTTGCCCAGTATGAACATTGTTAGTAAATTGTATGTCTAACAATGTATGGCCTGTCAAAAGAAGAAAATCACGCAACATGTCAGGGCATCATTAGGTACAACACTATGAAAAGGAAAGTTTCTACTCATTATATAGCAGAAATGCTGAGTTGCAGATAGGTGCAACTAAAAGACTCATAAGACTGTGGATTCAGTTGCATAATACTGCAGTCATGTCTGTGAGCTGCATTTGCATGAGAATGTTTGTGTGTGCATCTGTCATCTATTGTTGATGAAGGCCTTAATGGCCAAAAGCTTTATTTGTGACAGTCTTTTTGTTGTACCTATCTGCGACTCAGCATCTTCACTATATGATGAGTAGCAACTTTGCTTTTCATAATATTATTACATCCGGATATTGCATTTTTGATTTTCACCATTAGGTACATTTAGACTGCCTAACTAACAATTTGATCACAGCCACATGGATATTGTAGGTCCACTATCAACGTCCAAAGGCTACAGTTACTGCCTTAAAATCATGGACAGATACTCAAGGTGGCCAGAAGCATTACCTATGGCAGATATCACTGCAAAGAATGTGGTGAAAAAGTTTTTCAGAGGATACATTATGCATTTTGGCATACTGTTGAGAATAATGACAGATCAAAGATGTCAATTTGCGGCACGCCTCTTTATGGTCCTTGCCACATTTTTAGGTGGCAAGCGAACAAGGACCACCGCTTATCACCCCACAGTAAACACCGTGGTGGAACACCCACACCAACAACTGAAACCAGCCCTTTGAAGTCACACAAAATACAAGTGGACAGAAAGCCTATCAGTTGTTTTACTAGGATTGAGAACAGCATTCAAGTATGAACTCCAAGCCACAGTAGCAGAGCTGTTGTATGGCCAATTGTTACACCTGCCCGGAGAGTTCATTCATGACATGGGAGATAAAACCATCACAGTACCAGACTTTGTTATCAAGCTGCAATCCCACATACATCAGTTTCATCCAGTACAGCCTCATGAACAAACCAGATGCCACATGTTTGTCTTTGAAGATTTAGCAACCTGTTCAAGTGTGCCATTACGTAATGACACCATATACAGACCACTGCAACTGCCATATGCAGGTCCATATACAGTAATTAGTCAAGGTGACAACAATTTCAAGATTGACATCCATAGGCTACCCTATCAAAGCTGTGCTTAACTGTATTAGTCTGGCATTTCAAGATTCACAACCAACAGAAAAAGAACTGGCATTGAGAAACATGAAGAAGGGAGAGGCAGCAACTAAAGATTCTCCCACACAGCAAGCTACAGAGGAGTCTCAATGAACATTGGATGCTGCAACACAGGAAACACCAGCAGGAGCTACAACCCTGCAGCTAGAAGAACACACCCATTCCAAGGAGATACCCCCTGGGTTTTAAGAAAGGCATGACAACTTGATCTGGATGGCATATCAAATTTAATGAGAAGTACTGCTGACACTGGGAGTGGGGGTAATTGTTTAGTGACTCCTACTATACACATTCTGCAGTAAAGTGGTGTAGACTGTACTAGAGTGCCATGGTTCTGTGCCACATTGTTTTTATTCTGGGTTTTGGTAATATAATTATTCCTCCTTTTGACTTGCTGCCAAGCAAACCACATACTTCTGTGTAATTAATTTATATGTAGAAATAAATCTTTTCATGAGTTAACCACACATATATGCTTCAGACAGACTTAAATTCATATGAGAATAATCTTATCATTTTTTGTCATAATTTACAAGGCACATGAAACAAAATAAACACTTTTGAATAATTTGTTACAGTACTGCTGGATGCGTTGTAGTCGTCACAGAAAATCAGTAACCAGTTGATAAAATTCATTGTTTCAAATTAGAGAGCCACAATCTAGCAACATCTTACTATAGTGCACATAACGAAGGCAGTGGTGTTACCATTTACTTGAGGAAAAGGTAAGCTTATAACCACCATACAAAAAGTGCACTGCGTGAACAAGTTTGCTGTTGAAAAAGATTTCAAATTTGTAATTCTCAAATTTGTATTTCATATTGTTTCTTTTCTTTTTTGAAGGCATATATTGATACCTCTCTGGAAATTTTAATACTTTCCTGAAATCACATGATGGAGTTTTGAGTAGGTTAATGTCAGGTCATGTAAGTGTAAATCTCATGATATTCAGAGACCTGAACATCAACACTTTACATGATTGCCAGGAAAGCAAATGTTTTGCAGATTGTATCATATTTTATGAGGCTAAAGATCTACTGGATCTAGTACCCACTAGAATAGTTAGCACACATAATAGTTCAGTAAATCATGTTTTAACAAATTATGACCACATGTCCTCAGCAGACATATTAAATGGCCTCTTCTTGGATAATTTACTCAGAGACCAGTGGCTAGACTGTGATTTTTAATTGTCTAATTGCCTCATAAATTTCCTTTTGTACAGCAATTTACTTGTAACATAGGACATGTTATTATGCTTACAATCTAGCAATATATGCAGTACATATAACAGCTTCCACAGTAAATACATATAATAGCTTGCACAATGTATGTATAATGTTCCATAATTCATGGTGATTTACAGTACATAATCTTTTAACTCGGGTATCGTCAATGCCTACACCATGATGTCAGCCACCGCATGACCACAGATCACATGTGAGACAGCTCACAGGCAGCTGTTCCACACAGGTGCAGAGCTACCAATGAGGACAGCACAGACATGGCTCATGCATGTAGCTGCCTCCACAGTAACATGGCAATGTCCAGCCAGTGTACTCACATCAAATAGCTACATGACAGTACTGCACCAATCGTGCAATGCCATGCCACAGTAGACTCACTGATGGTAGGTATATTTCTACGCTGCCTGGGGCTTTATAAGTGCATGCAGTCCTTCACTAGAGCAGTTTCATCTTGGGCTTCACTACTGCTGATACCATGAGGCTACACCATTCAGATCACGATCATCAGGATATCAATCCCACTCTGGAAATGGACTACCCCAAGGATTCTGCTTCACAGCAATCAAACCTCAGTGTCATCCACAGACTCTGCTGACATCCATCCCAGTGGCTGCTCAATATCATTAATTGGCTTTTTCCTTATTGTGGAATAAACTTGTTTTCTATGCACACATACTGTTATTTGTTTTTCTACATTCACAGACACAAGAAATAGTGGTCACAGAGGCTGGTTCTAGTACTGTTTTTCATTTTCTGCCCTGGTGGCATGTCCACGCTTTCCATGGGTATGTCTCATCACCTCTGATGGGGAATCTCTGTTGTTGTTCATTTCCAGAGTGGACGGTGTTTAGATTTAGGTTTTGGAGGAGTTTCTCTTTGTTCTTGTGTTTGTCTTACTTGTCACTTATTCTTTTTTACCTTGGTGGCTGCCCAGCAAGAGGAAACCTTGTCACAACAGAAACTTCTTAAGTTTAAGTGAATGCAGTACACTCAACTGAAGGACAAGATATCACTGCTGTTGTAGGTCTGACAGCTTCTGCAAAAAGCCCTGTTTCAACTTGTCACCCATGCTGATGATGACAGCAGCAGACACCATTCAGCTCCACCATTCTGCAAGCTGGATGCTGTCACAGAGGAATGGGATGAATACAAACTGCAGATGTTTCAACACTTTGTGGCTTTCAACATTTCATTTGATTTTCAATGCTCATGGGTTGGCATGGGTATCTCAGGAATTTGCACTAAGCTTTCGTCACTTACTCAGCCTGAATCTGTTCCTTTCCTGGAATTCACTGCTGCTCTTGATAAGTATTTAGACTCAAAGTTGCTGGTCACTGCTGCACCATATAGGTTCTTTCAAATGAAGTGCTAACCTATCCAGTCCTATTGGCAGTGGCTCAAAGAGTTACATGGTATGACCCACACCTGCCAATTTACATGCCCTTGTAGTAAGTCTTACACAGATGCCATGCTGCACAACACTATTGTTCAGAATGTTACTGATTCCTGACTGTGGGCAAATGTCCTCAAACTATTGGATCCTTCTCTTGAGGATGCCATTCATATAGTTCAGGTGCAGGAATTGTTTGACACTGCAGAGCTGGAAATGTTGCCTCCTATGGTGGCCACTTTTCACACCCTCTGATCTTTTTCAAATGGTATGTCTGCTTCTTCTGGGCACCATGAACAATCTATGGCATGCCTGCTGAAGTCTCATATTGGTGGCAAATTGCAATCCTGCAGTGATAGGGATGCTTGTTTCTGCCAAGCCAATATTTGTTTTGGAAAAGGTTGGGCACATCCAAGACATTTGCTCAATGAAGTTGCAGTCCTGCTTGTTCCCACAGCCACCCAAGCTTCTGAGACAATGGATATTCACAATGCCACACTCCTCAACCATTCAGTTCGTGATGAGGCATTGCCTGTTCAGACCTAATACAGTATTTACACAAGGCAGAACTCATCCCAGGTTTTCAGTCTGACCCAGTGTTTCTCAGTGCTTATAAGTGAGCCATTGAAACTTTTCATTTGGCTGCATATTCAGAATCAGGTTGTACAATTCCAGCTTGATACTGGGTCTTCTGTGACGTTGATCAATGGGTCCACATTTGGAAAGCTTGGGTCCCCATGGCTCAAAGCTCTGAAACATGCCATCACCACATGCAATTGTAATTGCATCACAATCCTAGGAACTTTTCCCCTATAGATGCAGTACCAATCTACGTATAAGTTAATTCCTGTCATGGTGCTTCACCCTTATGACCGTTCTACCAGTTTTAGCCTTAATATTTTTGACACCTCTGGCCTCCAAATCTTTGATAATGCAGTAATGATTAACTCCCATATCCCCTTTAACAGCATCATGAAGCTCTGTGACAAATATCATCAGCTTTTTGACAACCCTCAGGGTAGGGGAAAATGCTTTACCACCATCAGTTTGAAAGACACTGCCCAGCTGCAATTTTTCAAAGCATGAGAGGTGCCCCATGACATTTAGGAGGATTCTGGGCAGAGTTCAGACATATATAGGACCTGGGGGTTATCACATCCATTTCTGCCAGTCAGTGGCCTTCACCCCTCGTCACAGTAAGAAAATCCAACACGTGACTCCACCATTGCACATATTTTATGTTCACCTTTAATTCACAGTCTGTCATGGATTCATACCCTCTCTCTTACCCTGAACAGTTAATGGAAAAAGTACAAGGAAACATGTTCATCTATCTTAAAGATCAATCTCAAGGATGCCTATTTGTAAGTCCCATTGGATGAAGTGACAAAATCCCTCCTTGTCACCAACACTTATATTGGGCTGTTCTAATATCATTGTCTCCCCTTTGGCAGCACTTTGCCCCAGCTATCTTCCAAACTTTTTTGGAGCACCTAATATAGAAGGTACTGTCCTGCTACAATTATCTGAATGACATCATCAGCTTGGGCACTACTTTAGATGAGCATCTCCGGAACCTGGATTACCTTTTCCAAACCCTCACTGATGCAGGACTCAGGTGCAATTAAAAATAGATGACACACACACACACACACACACACACACACACACACACACACACACAAATGCAACTCACACACGCATGACTGTAGTCTCTGGCAACTGAAGCCATGCGCAGAGTGTGTGTCTGTCGTCTATTTTTGATGAAAACCTTGCTGGCCTAAAGCTTATTTCTGACAATCTTTTCACTGTGCCTATCTGTGACTCAGCACCTCTGCTATAAGGTGAGTAGCAACTTTCCTTTTCGTAATATTGTTATAATATTTTATACTATTTTGTAGTTTGGCAAGTCCAGTATCATGAATGTGAATAATATGGGTGCTAAACAAATAAATAAAGATACTGGTCTGCAATAGTTAGGATCTTAATTCATTCCTTTTTGTGAACAGGCATTATATTATTTAACTGAAGTTGATCAGGAAATAACTCCATTTTAGAATGAGCAGTTGACAATATCCAATAGTGGTGTAATTATTTCTGCTGCCACATGCTTGATTATGTACTTTGACACTTCATCATGTCCAGCAGAATTCTCTCTCTTAAGCTATTTTTTATAACCTTTACCACTTCCTCATCAGATACTGGTTTTAAGAATGTTTAGTGGCTTGGGTTATATGTGACTGTCGTCTGGTGACTTTCTTAGCTATCACTTCCATGTTTTAAGTTTTCTACAGTATCTAGTAGTTATTACTCAGAATTTTGGCAATTTCTTTTTTATCTGAAACTATTTCGTTACTCACTTTCGTCCTTTCGGTTTCATTTGTTTTCTGTGCATATTTTTTGCTGCCCCTCTCAATGCTAATTATATTCCAAGCTATTTTTATTTTATTTGTTGATTCTGAAATAATCTCATTTAAAGATTGTCTTATCTACTGTCTACACTATAGTGTAGGTTTCAAAACTTTCTCTTCATTCTCTGTCTGAATTTGCTGACTGTAAATTGCAGTGCAAACATAAGTTCTGCAATGAAGCCAGGATATTGAAAGCAGAAAGAATTAGCCAACAGGCACAAAGCTAAGATAACATTTCAAAGTCTTGCTAGTCAGTTGTAAATAAAATTACAGACAATGCAACAGAAACTAAAAGTAATGATGCAGAATTAACAGTAAATAATGAGTCATTCCTGATTCCCTTCTAGTTAGCAATATTTTTAATAATTACTTTATAGGTACTGTTGAAAGTGATGTCTGCATGAAACTGGGTGCACAGTATGCATTTGAGTCTGCTAATGATCATATATAAAGTACACAAACATGCAGTATGCACTGATCACATTCTGAAGCTTATTGACAGCCTCAGAAACAAAAAATCTGCAGGATTAGATGAAATTTCTCCATTTTGGTTGAAGAAATGTAAATATGAACTAGTAAAACCACTAGTTTATCTACATTTATATCTAAATGATTACTCTGCAATTCACAATTAAGTTCCTGGCAGAGGGTTCATCGAAGCACCTTCAGGTTATTTTTATACCATTCCACCATTGAACAGCATGTGGGAAAAACTAACATTTAAATCTTTCTGTGCAAGATCTGGTTTCTCTAATTTTATTATGATGGCCACTTCTCCCTATGTAGGAGGGCACCAGCAAAATATTTTCGCATTCAGAGGAAAAAGCTTGTGACTGAAATTTCATGAGGAGATCCTGTCACAATGAAAAATGCCTTTGCTTTAATGACTGCCATGCTACTGTGCAAATCTGTGGAACCCTCTCCTGTGTTTCACAACAATACAAAATGAGCTATCTTCTTTGAACTTTTTTGATGCCCTCTGTCAATTCTATCTGATGAGGATCCCACAACACACAGGAATACTCCAAAGAAGATGGACAAGTGCAGTGTAGACAGTCTCTTTAGTAGACCTATTGCATTTTCTAAGTGTTCTGGCAATAGATCACAGTCTTTGATCCACTTTCTCCGCAACATTATCTATGTGATCATCCCAATTTATTTTATTCATAATTGTAATTCCTAAGTATTTAGCTGAATCCACAGCCTTTATATTTGGGTGATTTACCACGTAACTGAAATTTAGTGAATTACTTTCAGTACACTTGTGGATGACTTCCCACTTTTCATTATTTAGAGTTAATTGACACTTTTCACATCACATAAATATCTTGTCTAAATCATTTTGCAATTGGTTTCTACACCTCCTGTCAATAGCAGTCATTAATTCATGAGAATAAAGAGAAAGTTGTGTTTCACATGAACACTATTTTCTGTATCTGTGATGGTTATTTGTCAATAAGTCATTTTCTTTGAGGTAATTCATAATGTCTGAAGACTGCATATGTTCCAAAATCTTATTGCAAAATGACATTAGTTATATATAATAAACTGTGTTCTTGATGATAGTGTACTTGACAAGTTGAAACTGGGTGTACTCAAAGCCTTACAAAAAAGGGGAAATGTGTTGAGTCTAGAACTGCAGATCTATTATCCTGACCTCAACATTCAGCAAACTGATTGGGAAAATAATGTTAAAAGGAATGTTGGCACATTATATTAATTATGTGTATATAATTATTGAGTGATCCAGCATGGTTCCAGAAGAGGTCAAAGTACCCTGTCAACTGTAGTACATTTTGTAATATGTAGCTGAAAAAAATAAATAAAAATTCCCAAGCAGTAGGAGTATCCCTTGGCCCTTCAAAAGCTTTCATAGAGTATTTGATGACATGCTCTTATCAAAAATTGCAGTGAGACGTGTCACTGAAAAAGTCACGTGATTACTGGAAACGTATTTATAAAGCAGATAAGAGTGCACAGAAATTATATTTTCTCACCTCTTGTCCATCTTTCACTATTAGTGTAGGCTCTTGGGAGAAATCGCAGCTGAAATTCTTCTGTATCTACATCTACATACATATTTTATAAGCTCCCACACAGTGCACAATGGAGGGTACCAATGATTTCCTGTTCCTATTACAAATGATGTGAGGGAAACCAACCATCTATATGATTTCTGCCTTGATTTTTCCAATCTTGGCTTCAAGTCCTTCTGTGAGATATACTAGAATCATTCTAGTGTTTGTTGCAATGGCAGTTCTCTAAACTTCCTCAACAGCATTTCACAGAAAGAACATCTTCTTCAGCCCAGTGATTCTCATCTGAGGTCACAGAGCATTTCTGTAGTACTTATTTATCAATCAAACCTACCACTAACAAAAGTAGCAGTATTCCTCTGAATTGCTTTGATGTCTTCCTTTAATATGACCTGATGGTAATCTCAAACACCTCAGCAGTACTCATGAATGGGTCACATTTTTGTTCTGTACATGGTCTCCTTTAAAGATGAGCTACACTTTCCTAGAATTTCTCCAATAAACCAAAGCTGAACATTTGCCTTCCCTGAAAGTGATCTTATGTGCTTGTCCAATTCCATGATGCTTTGCTATGTTACTCCTAGATAGTTAGTCATCATGATTGTTTCAAGCAGCACACCAATAATACTGTATTTGAATGTTACGTGATTGTTTGTCTTACTCACCTGCTGTAACTTACATTTTTCCATACATATGGTTGCTCATTAACAAATTTCCTTTTCTATGAAAGGTAGGCATAGCTCTCTTTCAGTTTCTGGCAGAATGCACTGCAAGCAACACAAATGTTTCACTTGCATTAGTCATTTGGCGGCTCTTATTTGCTGCTTGGAGCTTTGTCTTCTTTACATTTATGGCTGACTTGTACTGCCTCAGAGAACCTCTTAATATTTCTTGTATCTTATTCATGTCCTTTTTTGAATTTGTGAATAGAGTAAGTCATTAGTGAATCTTACGCAGTACACTGGCTCTGCATTTGTCTTTAGTCGTCTCGTTTTCTGTTCTTAAGATGTCATCACTATCTTCAATGAACATAATAACTAAGTGTGGACAAATATAAATAGATATTAATCATGAAAAGTATAGTTGCTATTGACCATATAGCAGAGATGCTGAGTTGCAGATAGACTGTCAAATAAAGCTTTCAGCCAAACAGGCCTTCATCAGAATAGTGGCAGCCAGAGACTGTGGTTATGTGTGTGTTGCATTTGACAGTCTTTTTGTTATATCTCTGTCTGTGACTCAGGATCTCCGCTATATGGTGAGTAGTAACTATCCTTTTCACAATATTGTCATTATTCCATCCTGGATTTTCCATTGTTAGATATTAATCATGATGTTTGTAAATGCAAAAACACCATTATTGACATACAAGCACAGCTACAACACAAGTTTGTACTTGCCAAGATACTGTCCACCAGAATCCAGCATGAACAACCCAGATGTGTCTATACGTAAATTTGTACTGTTTGTGCTCTGATAATGTGGAAGTGCTGAGTTAATTCCAAAAGCTGCAATAGTTCCAAAGCTAGAACCATTGTTATAAACCTGCCGCAACCTGTACTGCTCAAGGATTTCTACTGCTTGCAGTTCATCCCAGTACTCTCCATTCAACACCTGAAAATAGTAAATGTAGATCTTGTTAATAGTAGCTACAGAAATCATATGTAAAATAAACTGATTTTCTATTTCTATAACTGAAAGAATCCTGCTTGTGGAAACTGCAGTACTTCAAAGTAACAGATACAGTGGAATAAATTTTTTGGTACAAATCTCTTACAATATAAAATATATTTATTTTTTATTCTTAGTGGTATAAAACAATTTCACTTGAAAATTAGCTGTCTGTAAGGGATAGGGTGAGCAGTGACAAAAGTATTCTAATGATGTGGCAGTGAATAAAATAATCATTAGAATATTTTCAATTTTTAAATAAAATCATTCTGCTTTTGGCTGTTAAAACATTATTTATTGTGACTGCAATTTCAACATTGGTCATTTTTAAGTATTGTGGGATGCTGCAATCCACTCAATAATGTCAAGCTAAGACATTCTGTGTTTGAGCAGTTGCATGTGGTGTTGTGTACTTATCTGCTGTTCCATATACCAGCCATGTCAGAAAGCTGGTGAAATAATGATTTAAACACATGAGTTTAAATTTCATGTAACAGGCATGGTAAAGGATCACAAAAGTGGCAAATATGTAAACAAGTGTGGCAGTGAAACTTTCTGGTGGATTAAAACTGTGTGCCAGACCAAGACTTGAACTCATGCTGTGGCTAAGCCATGTCTCCATTATATCGTTTCTTCCAGGAGTGCCAGTTCTGCAAGGTCTGCAGGAGAGCTTCTGTGAAGTTTTGAAGGTAGGAGACGAGGTTCTGGTGGAATTAAGGCTGTGGGGATGGGTCATGAGTCATGCTTGGGCAGCTCAGGTGGTAGAGCACTTCTGTGTGAAAGGCAAAGGTCCCAAGTTCGAGTCTTGGCCCGGCACACAGTTTTAATCTGCCAGGACGTTTCATATCGGCACATACTCCATTGCAGACTGAATATTTCATCTTGGAAGTGTAGCACTGATTCAAACAGTGATCTTGCATTCAGAACTGTGATTCATGTCTAAACCTACATCTACATACATACTCTGCAAGCTGCAGTACAGTGCATGGTGGAGGGTACCCTGCACTACTATTAGTCATTTCCTTTCCTGTTCCACTTGCGAAAATGACTGTCTATATGCCTCCATATGAGTCCTACTTTCTTCCGTCTTATCTTTGTGATTCTTATGTGAAATGTATGTTGGTGACAGTAGGATCATTCTGCAATCAGTTACAAATGGCAATTCTCTAAATTTTCTCAACATTGTTCCTAAAAAAGAACATTGTCTTCTCTTCAGGATACCCATATGAGTTCCCAAAGCATCTCTGTAACACTTGTGTGTTGTTCAAATCTATCAGTAACAAATCTAGTGGCCCTCCTCTAAAGTGTTTCACTGTCTTCCTTTAATCTGACCTGATGCAGATCCAAAACGCTCAAACAGTACTCAAGAGTAGGTCACACTAGCATTCTACATGCAGTCTCCTTCACAGATTAACCACACTTTCCTAAAATCCTCCCAATAAACTGAAGTCTACTATTCACCTTCCCTACCACAATCCTCACATGGTCATTCCATTTCATATTGTTCTGCAGTATTATACCCAGAGATTTAAATGGCATGACTGTGTCAAGAAGGATGCTACTAATGCTGCATCTGAACATTACAGTTTTGTTTTTCCTACTCATCCACATTAATTCACATTTTCATATGTTTAGAGCCAGCTGCCATTCATCATACGAACTAGAAATTTTGTCTATGTCATCTTGTTTCATTGCAGAGTCACTCATCTCTAACACCTTACCATACACCACAGCATCATAAGCAAACAACCACAGATTGCTGCTCACTAGTCTGCCAGATCATTTACCTATGTAAAAAATAATAGTCGTCCTATCACACTTCCATCAGCACTCTGATGAACACTCACAATCAAGGGCAACTTACTGGGTTCTATTATTTAAGAAGTCTTCAAGCCACTCACATAACTGGGAATCTTTTCCATATGCTCATACCTTTGTTAACAGTCTGTAGTTGGGTACTGTGTCAAATACTCTTCATGAATCAAGAAATATGGAATTTGTCTATTGATCTCCATCCATAGTTCACAGTATATCATGTGAGAAAAGGGCAGGCTGAGTTTCACACAAGCAGTGCTTTCTAAAACTGAGCTGTTACATGAACATAAGCTTATTGGTCTTCACTTGGGACTTTTGGGTGAGAGTTTCACGATAAACACAAGCTAAGTAATGGGCCAGTGCCGAGGGTACTTTTTATTAAACCAAATTTGGATTCGATCTGGATCTGGTGACTTATTTGTTTCCAATTCTTTCAGTTGTTCCCCTATACCAGGGATGCTTATTATGCTATGTTGCTGATACAGGCCTCTGTATGATGGACAAATGACAGTATCCCTATAAAATCATGAATGCTTCAGTTTCTCATGCCTAAATAAATATCTCTTGTCTAAATGTATCAGAATGGTTCCTATGACTGACTGACTTCCTTGGCCATTCATGGGCAACAGAGCCAGTGTAATTTATGAAATGTATAGCCTAATTTCTATTAAGAATAATAGTGTGTATATGTGCTTGGTGCCTGTGTGATGATGGCCAGATGGCAGTACAATGAAGAAATACATATAAAAAGCATTCTCTTAATTTTATTTTCAGTTTTCAGGGACTTTTAATTCCATGTCTTATTTCTGAGGACAGCTCCTTAAAGATTTTTGCATCACTTTGTCAAGATTATGACTTCCTTGCTTTATGCTTTGAACCAAGGAATCTGCTTTGCCTAAATGCATTTATACTAGGGCTGTTATACCATAAAGAGAGACATAATATTTTAATATGTTTGCAATGTACTGTTCGACAAAAAACTGCCTTCACATCCATGTGTGCAAATCTTCTCACGGACAGGGCTGATTTGTGAACATTTTTATATACAAGTGCCGGCCGCGGTGGTCTCGCGGTTAAGGCGCTCAGTCCGGAACCACGGGACTGCTACGATCGCAGGTTCGAATCCTGCCTCGGGCATGGATGTGTGTGATGTCCTTAGGTTAGTTAGGTTTAAGTAGTTCTAAGTTCTAGGGGACTGATGACCACAGATGTTAAGTCCCATAGTGCTCAGAGCCATTTGAACCATATATACAAGTGACATAACATTTAGTGCTCCCAGTTTCCCCTCAAACACTTCCACCTACTTCAGTTTTTGCTACTAAATTCTGATATGTCCTCTATGGAAGCCTTACAGTTGTGACACCCCTCTCAGCTTGGCTCCATAAGTGGCAGCTTGTGTCTCTTGAGCCTTAAATTGACTCTGCTTGCAGCCATCCTCCAACCACTTTTGGTTCAGTTCAACAGAATTTCAAAACTTAACACAGGCAGCAATCACTTGTAAGGAAAGTCATGTTGTTTGCTGTCATTACTACTTGCAGTAGGATTAACAAACTAAGCATTATTATGATAAATTTCATTGCAACTAACCAAAAATTCTATAAAATAATTAAAGATTATATTGTAAATTAGTTTTTGCTGTTAATCAAAGTAATTTCATGGGATATCCTGATGATTTATTTCAAAACAAGCTATATGAAGTTACTTTGTTTGTCTCGCCAATGGATTTATAAGGTGGATGAAAACAAAGTACAGTCTCATTTGAACAGCAGTGCAGAAGATTTTTAGTGCAAAGTTTGCATATTTTGTGAAAATAGCATATCTGGTTGCATAAGACCAAAATAAAATTGTTTTTGTCTCAGTATAATTATGTGAAAACGGCCAAGCACTAAATGTGCAAGAATGAAGATTAGAGTTTAATGCCTTATCACCAGGGAGGTCAGTCAGTTCTAAGTTCCAGTTCGGTCTGAAAAGTGTAGAGGAAACAGTAAAAGGTAGCTTTATTGTTGCAACAATCACAGCATTCATTTGGAGTGATTTAGCAAAACCACAGAGATACCAAGATTTCTGTGTTTAGTCTGGATCCCATTACTCCCCAAATGTGAGAAAATAATGTTTTCACCACCATAACATCTTGGTAGTAAGTTTACCTGTATACAAGAGACATAGTCTCCAGATTTCCAACTTTGTAGCAGCAAGAAACCGTCAAACTTTGTTAAAAAATTTGAAAGGTCATTAAATGCAGTGGTTCTATTGTGGGATACACATATCTCAATTATTATATAGTTATCTTATTTGTATTAATTTTGCGTTAATAATAAGGCTACAAATCACATTATAATTGCACAATTATGGCAAAAACAGATTTGGAAACTTCCTGGCAAATTAATCAGAGATATCTTACACCATGTTCAAGGTCTGCAAGAAACTGACAAAGAGCAACACCATCTCGTATATGTGCGTTCCACATTCCCATAGCTTCAACAGAATTTTTTCGTGTTTTCATCAAAAGAACAGGTGATATTTCTCTTTGTATCTTCTGCTCTGGAATCTGGAAAACAATCATTCAGAAAATATTAATTTTATGCTAAGGACTGCTCAATTACGTTTCACGAATAGTGCAGAAGAACTGATAGCTTCAAAATTCAAACTGTTGTAGCAATGAAGCTTTGTCTGCTACATACCTGTATATACACAAGATAACTAACTCCTTTGGCATAGCTGTACTGTTGTGGCAAAATTACTTTTGTGACTCTCTGTCCCAAGGCAGCCAGGTCATACCATACTTCATTATAATTTTTTATGCTGAAAAAATAACAATCATTGTTTTTAAATGACTACAATAGCAACCTCACAAAGTCACATGATATAAAACACTATTTCATGCCAAAAACAAATGATATTTATTTGGCAACTCAGAAATAGATCTCTAAGGTACTAAGCTTGGTGACAGCACTGGAATTCTGTGGTGTTTTGAGAAGTGTTATACGCATAAAGTAGCAACCCCTCATAGTCACATGACATAAAAGACCATCTCATAAATTTCAGCAGAATAATATTTCATACCCAAAACAAATGACATCTTTGTTTGACTATTCAAAAATAGATCTCTAAGGTACTCAACCGGGTGACAGCATTGGAATTCTGTGATGTTTTGAGAAGTGTTATACGCATAATTTCATTGTGGAATGTCAAGATAAAGTGCAATTCCTCATATTTATACATCTAGAGATGAGCTCACCCTCTAGGTGTGCAGTTACTGGGCTCCAGTAAGGAAGGAAAGGGGGTGGGGATCTTTTGTTCTCTTCATGGCAATTCCTGTCACAATCACTGTGCCGCCCACTGGGTGCTCTGCTAATTGTAGATTCCGTGTCATAGTTCTTTGTGTTTCTGATAATAGTTGTCATTAATCGTTATTCCTTATTGCTTATTCCTTGTAGCAGTCATCTGAATGGTGCACCATTCAGAAGTTTATGCCACTCTTCACAAACACCACTGAGACAAGCAATACATGACATTTGCACCACTATTTGCAGAAAATGGAGTAAACTGCCAGATGACATGCCACTCAAATTGCCACAATAACAGGACAAAACTTCCTGCATTCTAAGTCTTTCTACTGCATAATTTCTTTTTAGATCTACAGGAATGTTATATCACTGAATCATGCACCACACCTACCTTGCTTTTGTACCTGTGTCTCACAGGCATAGCCTGTGCACCTGCCACCCCTCCATTCCATGTTCTTAGCCAGCAAACCTGCTGCGTCCCCTCTGAGCCACTAGCTAAGACCTGGTGATGTGTGTGTGTGTGTGTGTGTGTGTGTGTGTGTGTGTGTGTGTGTGTGTGTGTAAATTATTTGTCTTCTCACTTATTTAGATACCAGTGAAAGAATTACATCCATCCTCTTCTAATCACATAACAAACACAATGTTTTGATGGGTACCCTGTGGTAATCCAGGAAAGCTTTCTGGGCTGGTCTGTCACACTACCATGCCACAAATGCATCATCAGTATTGAAATAAGTTCTTGGGTTTCTACTGAGATATTTGACACGTCATCTTGTATTGACTATAAATTCCCACATATCAGTGTTATTTACTTTCAATTTGTGGTGCTTCCCTTATGCTTAGTATCCCATGTTGCTGCATATTAAGTCCTGGAATCAATAGTCATGCAAGAACAGCTGGTTAGACTGTATCCATAAGAAAAAAATATAATCTTTGCCTGCAAACAATGTTTTTTGAATTATTATTGTTATTTGTGTTGTGTGTGCTCTGGGACTAATGTTTAAATTGGACAAAGCTTGTTAGCAGCAC
Organism: Schistocerca americana; assembly: GCF_021461395.2. Taxonomy (NCBI): domain Eukaryota; kingdom Metazoa; phylum Arthropoda; class Insecta; order Orthoptera; family Acrididae; genus Schistocerca; species Schistocerca americana. Next base: position 264,432,709 of record NC_060120.1, read on the forward strand.
TCATGAGGTACAAATGCATTGAGGTGTCTGTTTCAGGATAATGGCTATATATCTACACACTTATGGAGATTATGTTTGTGTTACATTTACATTATACTTCAAATTTCATCATCATGCAATTTATTTCAGGTTGTAGTGTACAGGATTTTTCTAAATGATAATGATGCATGAATTTTTTGGAGGTTGATCAATTGCAACCAGGGCCAAACTGAGGGGATCCTGGGCTTCAGGCAGAAATGCCAAAGCTGTATTACAATCCTCCTCCTCATGCCTACTTACCTTCTGCAGTGTTTTTCAACTAAGATTTAGAAAATTTTATAATTCTGTAAGAAGGTTTAATAAAAGTGAAGCATTGAACAACTGATGAAAAATATTGCACACAACTGCTTAAATATATCACTCTACTAAATAAATTATGAATTGTATAAACTTTATAAAAAAAACTTAAAGTAAAACAAAATCTATATCTTATAAAAAGGATAGACTACTATTCATCATGTAGAGAAACACTAAGTCACAGACCGAGAAAGGTGGAGCAGCGGCTCGCACACTGGACTCACATTCAGAATTCGGGAGGACAACAGTTCAAACCCACGCCTGGATATCCTGATTAGATTTTTTCCCATGTTTTCCATGACTTCAGACTAATGCCAGTTTAGTTCCTTTGAAAAAAGGCACATTCAATTTCCTTTCCAATCCTTCCCTAATCCAAGCCTGTGCTCCATATCTAATGACCTTCTTGTTGACAGGACATCAAACACTAACCTCCTCCTTCTCCTCCTCCTCCTCTTCCTCCTCCTCCTCCCCTTCCTCTTCCTCCTCCTCATTCTAAGCCGCAGGAAGCACAATAAAAAGACTGCTATAAATTTAAGATTTTGGCCAAAAGGTCTTTTTCCAAAGTAGAAAAGACACACACATTCACACAAGCGCAACTCACACACATATGTCCACTGTCTCTAGCCACTAAGCCCACAGACAGTGGTTATATGAGTGTGAGTTGTGAATGTGTGTGTGTGTAATTGTACTTTCTTGCTTTGAACTGCCAGGAGAGCAGTGACCCTCCGTATCTGCATCTGATGATGCCTGAGGGCTGAGGATGACACGTCAGCCAATTAGTACCATTATGGCTTCACAGCCTGTTCAGACAGTGTTGGTTTGTTTTTGCTTTGAGTGGAGTTGATACAATGATTATGTCACTGAAGTCAAGGTTAGCAGCTGTGTTGTGTACTGTTGACAATATAGCTAAATTTGACAGTCTGCTTCTTTCACCAGTACTCAACCAGAAGTTTCTTTTTATCATCTTTAATTTACTGAAAATGTGTTCAAAAGGTGAGATACTGTGATCACTGGCATTCATAAATATCTCAAAGCACAGAAATTTTGTGATCACACAAAAAAGTGGAAAACTTGAAATACTGCAGGGAATTCAGACAGAAACAGAGATATGAATAATAATACAACAATAACAAAATTAACTAAGTAACAGCACACTACCCACAACTCCAGCCCTCTTAAAAAGGCGGAGCTCTGCACCTGTTCTGAGAACCACACCCATACGAGACATGATTAATCACATGGGTGAACCAATCCATTCTTGACAGTAGAGGAAGAGGAGGAGATAGGTTAGCAATGCCTTTTTTGGAGGGGTGAGAAGGATACTAGGAGTGGTAGTCCTTATTTCAAAGAAAGGTAGTTGAAGCCCTAGTGGAGGGAATTGTCCAGTGGTACAACTCCATGGTGTCAATCAGTGACAAACAGGGTGTACTATTGTGGCCTGTCAGTACTTGTATAAGGAGTACTGGGTATATGTGGAGATAATACACAGGATTCCTGATTCTGGACAAGATGGAAAAGGTAGCATCATTTTGCAAAGACGTTAACAAGGCTTCTGGTGTACTGGGAGAAGGACTGCTTGTCATTGTTGCTGTTCTGATTCCAGGGGATCAGGTTGAATGAAAGGAATTTTTTGGTGCAGCTGTTGATGAGGAGGTAGAAATACACATTTTTACAACCAAAGTACAGTTCAAATCACTATAGTTATAAGACTGGGTTCTCTGTGATGATGCAAAACACAAACTTCTTTTTTCATCCCCTTTCTCAGCCAAGCACCACATTTTTGCAACAAAGGTGTTTTATGATACAATTTGTGAATGAGAAATAGGTCTAAAACTATTTTTATATACTGCAGTCATTTACCTCAGATCACAATAAAAAAAAGTGATTCAGGTATAATTTTTATTTGTAAATGTTATGATGAAACATCTTGTATTTTCAAACACTAGAAGGAGTAGAGGTAAATACTCAGATACACTGAGTGATCACTAGGCATATAAACAAGATTGAAAATATTGCTAAGCTTTTAGACAATATCTTTTCTTCAGAGCTAACAAATGCAGAACACTTACAGAGATATATACACACAGATAAATTGTTCCAACTGACTGCATTGTATTAGCACTGCAGCTTAGCTACTGGTGAGGCTGAAAAATGTGCCAAAAATATTGTTGTAAGAAAAACTGCTGTTAGAACATTCACAACCCAAAGATTGAATATATCAGCTCACTCTGTTTTGAATAACAAAAAGTAAACAATATTATGTAATACTTTACAGCATTCTGTCACAATGCTGTAAACTATTACATACTAGTATTCACTATTTTTTTTATTTTTTTCATGTACCATGTGATGTAATGATATAAATGTTTAAGTACCACGTAGGTTCCATAAACGTAGGCTGGAGGTGAAAAAGGGTTGGTAATGCCTGACATCCAGTGACATGTTGTGCAGGTAGTATTGGAATGCATTCCCAGGAGTATAAGTGAGGATGGGCACGGCTGAGATGAAAGAGGGGGGAAGGAGGAGGTGGATAGAGAGAGGGAAAGGAGGTGATGAACAGCATAGACACAGAGAGAGAGGAAAGGAGATGGAAAGAGAGAGGAGGAGAAGGAGGATGAGATGGACAGAGAGTGGGGGGTGGTGGAGATGTGTGGAAATTATATGTTGAATACATATATGGCCATAGCTGCAGAAAAGGGCTAATAAATAAATAAAATGACAAGCGTAAGTTTATGGTCTAATTATACTGATGAGCCAAAACATTTTGACCATTGCCTAACCCAAGACAGAATGCCACCTGATGCCATTATAAGCATATGACATGGTAAGGAAAGAATATAAGCAGAGCAGAAGCAGATGGGGAATCACTCTACCAATGATATGGGGAGCAAATGGGGAAATCCACTGGCTTAAGAAAGTGTGACAAAGGGCAGATTATTATGGCCCTATTGTTGGAAATGAAAAATTGAAGCAGGTTAGGTGCTCATGTACAGCTGTCATTATCATCTATGGAAAATGGTCGAAGGGCAGTAGGTGACAAGATGTCAGACTCCCACACCTCTTCACAGAATTTGGAGGTTGGAGGCTTGCCAACTCTTTAAAGCAAGAGAAGTGATGATCTGTGGCAGACCTGACAACAGAATACAAAGCTGGTATATATGCAAGAGTCTTGGAGCACACAGTTCAGCAAATGATGTTGAACATGAAGTTTCTCAGCAGGTAACCTCTATGTGTTCCCTTGTTGACCCAACAACATCTTCGATTACAATCGAAGTGGGCACAGGATCTTTGAGATTGGACTAGGGATCCACGGAAACATATCATCTGGTTGGATGAATCATGTTCCTAGTTCCACTAGGAGGTTAATTCTATATGGGACATTCATCTGAGGTTACTTGCAGTAAAATTTGAAGGCACCATGACAGCTGTGGGCAATGTGAACATTATTGTGCACCACCTGCTCAATGCCTTTGCCGATGGTGATGACATCTTCCAGCAGGATTGCAAGGCCTGAATCATGCTGCAGTGGTTTGAGGAACATGATAGTGAATTGATGTTGATATGTTGGTCACCAAAGTAACCTGATCTGAAGGTGACAGAACACATCTGAGATGCTGTCTGGTGCTAGGTTCATGCCCACAATCTGGAAGCCCATAATTTACGGGAATTGCATGACCTTGCACATGACATCTGGTGCCCCACACCTCTGGAAACATATTAAGGGCTTGTTAAATGAATGCCACAGAGAATCGCTGCTGTATTGCTCTTGAAAGGTGGCTCAACATGCTATTTGGTAGGTGCCAAAATGTTTTAGCTTGTCTGTGCACACACACACACACACACACACACACACAGAAATGAAGTGAGTCCTGTCTGTAAGCTAATTTGCAATAAAATGGTGGGTCATTTTGCACTCACCGCACACTGTCTTGTGCAACTTCAGAATCACTGTTGAGATGCGCCACAACAGCAGCAGTGCTTTTGCCTGCAGGCAGGTAGAGTGTAGCATCCTCCAGGGTAATTATCAGATAGGAGCGGAATACTGGAGTGTATGGAACATCACCTCCTCTCAGGTTCAGGTTCCATGCAATCTCATCCAAGGCTGTCAGTACAAGAGCATCCGCAGACCGTTCCTGCAGCCAGATCCTTAATCTGCCTATTTTATCTTGCCATGACTCTCCTATACAGAACAGTAAAACAGAATCTACTTGCTTCTTGTAAATATTTTGTAATAATCATGAGACAGTCGTTTACACTTAACTGTGTTCCCTCTCTCTCTCTCTCTCTCTCTCTCTCTCTCTCTCTCTCTCTCTCTCTCTCTCTCACACACACACACACACACACACACACACACACTATATTATTATATATTCAGAAGTTTTGCTATGGAACAGCAGGAGCTGTCAAGCAAATATGAATACAGTTTGTGTTTGAAGTTAATCTAATCTCTATTAGATTCCCTATAGCCCTGGATAAGTGGTCAAAGATTTTTATGTTTGAGTATGTCATTTATTTTTGTGCCATACACAGGATGAGTGCCCATATCTATTATCGTATTTATGATGTAACTATAAGGGAATAAAGTTTAATGTACGCGGGCAGTTCAATAAGTAATGCAACACATTTTTTTTCTCGGCCAATTTTGGTTGAAAAAACCGGAAATTTCTTGTGGAATATTTTCAAACATTCCCGCTTCGTCTCGTATAGTTTCATTGACTTCCGACAGGTGGCAGAGCTGTACGGAGCTGTTAAAATGGCGTCTGTAACGGATGTGCTTTGCAAACAACAGGCAGTGATCGAGTTTCTTTTGGCGGAAAACCAGGGCATCTCAGATATTCATAGGCGCTTGCAGAATGTCTACGGTGACCTGGCAGTGGACAAAAGCACGGTGAGTTGTTGGGCAAAGCGTGTGTCATCATCGCCGCAAGGTCAAGCAAGACTGTCTGATCTCCCGCGTGCGGGCCGGCCGTGCACAGCTGTGACTCCTGCAATGACGGAGCGTGCGAACACACTCGTTCGAGATGATCGACGGATCACCATCAAACAACTCAGTGCTCAACTTGACATCTCTGTTGGTAGTGCTGTCACAACTGTTCCCCAGTTGGGATATTCAAAGGTTTGTTCCCGCTGGGTCCCTCGTTGTCTAACCGAACACCATAAAGAGCAAAGGAGAACCATCTGTGCGGAATTGCTTGCTCGTCATGTGGCTGAGGGTGACAATTTCTTGTCAAAGATTGTTACAGGCGATGAAACATGGGTTCATCACTTCGAACCTGAAACAAAACGGCAATCAATGGAGTAGCGCCACACCCACTCCCCTACCAAGAAAAAGTTTAAAGCCATACCCTCAGCCGGTAAAGTCATGGTTACAGTCTTCTGGGACGCTGAAGGGGTTATTCTGTTTGATGTCCTTCCCCATGGTCAAACGATCAACTCTGAAGTGTATTGTGCTACTATTCAGAAATTGAAGAAATGACTTCAGCGTGTTCGCAGGCACAAAAATCTGAACGAACTTCTCCATCTTCATGACAACGCAAGACCTCACACAAGTCTTCGCACCCGAGAGGAGCTCACAAAACTTCAGTGGACTGTTCTTCCTCATGCACCCTACAGCCCCGATCTCGCACTGTCGGATTTCCATATGTTTGGCCCAATGAAGGACGCAATCCGTGGGAGGCACTACGCGGATGATGAAGAAGTTATTGACGCAGTACGACGTTGGCTCCCACATCGACCAGTGGAATGGTACCGTGCAGGCATACAGGCCCTCATTTCAAGGTGGCGTAAGGCCGTAGCATTGAATGGAGATTACGTTGAAAAATAGTGTTGTGTAGCTAAAAGATTGGGGAATAACTTGGTGTATTTCAATGCTGAATAAAACAACCCCTGTTTCAGAAAAAAAATGTGTTGCATTACTTATTGAACTGCCCTCGTATTGCGAGGCTGCTGTCAGTATTCCCAACTGTTTAAAGAGCTTTTTACAACAGGTCCTTATATGATCCTTATTACACACTTCTGTGCAACAAACAACTTCTTCCTCAATGATCTTACCATGAAAAATGAAGCTTTTAGTGAATTGAAATAGAAAAAAGCCAACTTTTTGACATTTTCATCTTCAAAATCTGATATTATCTGCAATGTGAAAGTTGCAGATCTTTGATGTTTCAATTGTTCTGTAGCATGTAACTTCCAATACAGGTTCTCATGAATCCAACTAGCTAATAATTTATTCAGTTATTGATTTATCTTCATATACTACTCCTAATGGTGAAATCGTACCATGTGTACAGAACTTGATGTCTTGTGTTTTATTTAAGTTGAATGACAATCCATTGGCAGAGAACCAGTTGTTAATTTTCAATAAAATTGAGTGATCTTGATGCTTGCATATTTGGCAAAGAGAACCATTTCAGCTTGTTGGATAAATATGGCAAAACGTAGAGTGGATGTTATACAAATCTCTGTGGTATACACTTAGTGATTACTCTCCATTCTGAGGAAACTATTTCATAGAGGGTTTAATAATGTAATGCTCTGCATCCTTTTAATGATGCAGGACGAAAAACACTTACTAGTTGGATCTCTAAGAAGATTACTTTTGAGATTATCTAGGGCTTATGGTGAACCACACAATGAAATGCTTTTGACAAATCACAGAAAATACCAGTTGCCAGTATTTTGTCATTTAATTTTTTATAATCTGTTTCATGAACTAAAGTGGCCTGTTCTGAGGAGAGTCTCTTTCAAATTCCATTTTGAGACTAAGTTTTAATTTTGGGATAGGTGTATTGTTCTTGTGTACTTAGTCTTTGCTATTACCTTTGAGCAGGAAGCAGACATAAGACTGGACAGTAATCTTAAGATCAATCTTTTTATTTCTCTTATAAAGGGGCCTGACAATATCATATTCCAGTCTCTGGAATATACCCCGTAATAGTGATGTATTGCATATGTGACTATTGCTCTATTTCGTTCTACCAATCCTGTCAAAAATGTAAGAGAAAGCAGCTACAAACCAGCTCTCTTTTCACTGTCATTGATGCTTTTCCATTCAAATATAACGCATTTATAAAATGCCTGTTCTCTCAGTCAATTTTCTTTTCCCTTGCAGCTATTACAACTTATCCCAAATCACGTTGTTAAATGCATTTTACAAATCTATAAAATGCATATAGAAGCCTCTTCCATTCTCAGTACACTTCTGTTGAAAATTCACAAAAGAACTGTTGCATCTCTTGTGCTCATATAGTTTCTAAAACTAAACTTCTCCTCAGTCAAATTCTTCTCCATTACCTTTCTCAGTCTTTTATTTGTGATCATCAACATAAATTTAGCTGCATGTGAAATGAGGCTAATCATCTAATAACCACTGCATTTCTTGGTTCCCTGTTTCTCTGGTATTGATAGCATTGCCACAGTCAAGTGGTCTCCGTCCATTTCCTCTTTCATTTCTTTTTGTCCCATAACCTCAACATTTCTGTTATTCCTCCTCGGTTCATACATTGTAATATTTCTCTTGGTATGTACTGTTATCCCATTTTACGTTGCAACTATTGCTCTCATTCTCTCTTCCATTATGGATGGTGATCCTTTGTAATCATCATCCACATTGTTCAAGGATTCGAGTTCCAGAATTGTTTATTAGTTATCTGTGGCATACAGTTCTTTTTAAAGTGTTTCCATCTCTGGAGGACTTCAGTGTGATCTTAATTTTTTTCTGAGAATTTCCAAAGTAGCACTTATAGGTCTGTTTTGATCCAAATTGTACTCTTTATTCTGTTGTACAATAAATCATACCTTCTCCTCCTCTCTACTTCTTCAGTTGTGTCTCACACCTCTTTTAGCCATTTTTTCCATAGCTTACTATGTTTCTCCACACAGTCCATCATTCAGCTTCCTGTACATCTGTCTTGTTTCTTAACTGTTCTTCTTTTTGAATTTCATTCTCCCCTCAATCTTGAAAGTCATTCCTTGCTCAACCCAAGACTTTTGCCTTTTATGTGTTCTGTATTTTCTGTCCAGATTTAATTATTCCTTCTCTTTAGTGAGACTATTTCCAATATACTTTCTTCACTTATACTATAATTATCCCCCAGTCACTTCCAAAAGTACTTTTGAACCATGTATTTATCACTATTAGTTGTCTTTATTTTCAGAAGTTAGTGAGTTCACTATTGACCTCTGTCATTCCTCCTAAGACCATGATTGACTGCCATGGTCCTCTCTTTCTGTTCTCCCACTATGGTATTCCAACCCTTATTACTTTTTTGCAGAATCTGCAATTATGATCCATGATTTTCTGTATTCTACTGTATGTTTTCTTTGTGAGCTGGTCATTATGATCTGAAAGTGGCATCTAAATCTGGATAATCAATATGCTTCTTTGTACTCCTAGGTTACACTTGTAACCCTCCCATTTGCATAGGTTATGTCTTCTACACACTTAACCATTTCCATTCTCATAATCACTCAGTATCAGTTACTTCCTATAATGTCCTCACAAACAGTAAATTATTTATTCATCTGACTGCAATTCTCCAAATCTGCATCTCAGCAACTTCTATCGGGTTCCCTGCTGCTACCCACCTCCTACAACCTGTATCTTTTCCTTTCCTCTCTTGTTAAAGTGCAGACTGTGTCCTCTGTCTTGTACACCCCATCTTTCAGTATCACCAATTGGCACACCACTGATGTGTGTCCCATACAAAGTCAGCAGCAACACAGTCAGTTCCTGGTATAAAAAAGGGGGGTGGGGGAGGGAGGCCAAGAGAGGGTAGCATAAGACAACCTTGTAAATGGTTAGCATGTTGCTACATTTTTACTGAGAAAATATTATGATTATAAGACTGACTCATTCCACAACATAGCAGGAGATCATATAATCCCAAATGTATTTGTATCATGAATAACATCAAACCAAGTGGAGCTGTTCCAGATTTATGCAGTTAACACTGATAATATGAGAGTGAAATTTGCTGAGAAATCCTGCATTTTTCATATTATTTGTTTCAAATTGTATAATGAAGGCTGGTGTAAGACTGTGATCTGCACTGTTTGCTGTGAAGCAATTTTAAAGTTGTTTAGCAACTGTCTCAACAATGCCTCAAAAGACTGAAATCAGACTCTTGCTTAGTATGCTGGTATGAGTCATTGGAAAACAATACAGTTTATAAAAGCATTGCCATATACATCATTTACATTTATCAAGACTAGGACATAAGCATGCGTATTACTGATATTTTTATTTTTATCGACTCCATATTCTAAATTTTCCTTTACCTTTGTGTTTTATGAATAAAATAATGGCTAAATATCTCACAGTTTATTGGCATGCTTAGTTAATTATTTAATTAATAGTGTATAAAATGATAAGCATATCATGATTAGTGAAAGACCTGTGAACTGCTGGTCAAGTACAAATATTTTGTCAGATGGATAAGGAGGCTGTCCATTTTCAGATCCCCATATTTCATCAACAAGATTATTTGTGATGACAACAAGGTCCAGACCAGCTTCATCTGAAACAAATCATGTGGTAGCCCTATAGAGCAATACTTTCTTTATATAATACTATGTATTTCTGTAAAGATGTGTGCATGTTAAGTTAAATGGTAAATATGTTTGGTTGTAAATCTACTTAATTACATGCCCAGATAACTATTTCATAAGTAAATTAATTATTTTTGTACTGGTAACTCATCAAATGATGGGACATGGAGGTGTGGGGTGGGAATCTGAAATTAGTTGTTGTGATCATTGACAAAACATCACAAAACAGGGCTATGTTGAACAAGTAGTTTTCAAACAAATAATATGGCAGGCTATATTATTCCACGTAAGTATTTCTCTCTTATAGTGTGATAAAAAGACATAAAGACAACATTTTAACTCACATTAAATAGTGCCTAATGAGGGTATGCATTTATCTTAGATATTGGAGCAACATAAAATTCAAGAAATATCTCAGTAACTAAGAACTGATAATGGTAATTGAATAATATATCTTATATACCAAGTTACATTAACATAGAGACAGAAATAATTTCTGTTTACCAAGCAGCAACATAGACAAACACAAATAGGAAGTTAGAAAGAACGCTAGATTTTTCTTACAGTTGCAAAATGAAGGAAAAGCTTGAAAAAACATATTAATTGTACATAAAATAAGGGTATGACACAGGACCCAATGCTAACTTAGGCACAGCTGGACAAGAATGCAGGCGCAATGTAATCTGCTCCGTGCATTATGCTGCAAGCAAGCAAGAAAGCAAGAAAAGGCAAGGAACTGAATATCTTGTGCAAATGCACACTTCCCAGTGAACATCACTGATGAGAAGCTCTTTAGTTTACAGCTGGGAGGCATTGTTGAACTATTAGATGTTTTGATGGGTATCATGCTCACCATCTTCAGGTGAAGCATTGAGATACTGTGGATGTCCCTATATTTATATTAGTGAGGCTATGGATGCCAGGATCCTGTGTAGCAGTGGAGGGGTGTGGTTGATGCAGTGGTGGGGTTGGGGTGGGCTGAAGGCTGCATTTGTATCGCAGCAAGGGCATTCTCGATCAACCTTCTGTGGTGGTCATTGCTGGACATGCTCTCATCATATTGGTGCTAACACAGGATTCCATGCCAGACTTAGTTGATAACCTTCTAATCTTCGCCCTCATTGATGTGACACTTGTGGACCCTTATATCTACTGATTCCTTTATACCAATTTCCCAATAGCCTCTTGCTTGGTACAGAAACTTGGTGTTCTCAAAATCAAACATGTGTTCTTCATTTAGACAGTGCTCAGCCACTGCTGATTTCTACTCTGTCAGAAAAAAATGGAATACCCTCAAGAACTGAGCCAATGGCACCAGGATACAATATGTGCATAGTGAATGGCTGCAATGTTAGCGATTAATTTGTCACCATCACTGGCAATCAGGTGATGGTTGGGAAGTATCTCTGTGCACCCTCTGTCTTAACTCTGTAGGCAATAACTGTGCCGGCTTCATAGATAAACAGTGTTTGCAACATTCATTCTAGAGTACAATCATGCCCCTCCACTAAGTATATACTCTGGCTGAACAGTTTCATTCATTTGAATGTTGAGCGGGATCACACTGTGGGTCCATGGGAAGCTGGATGGTCATATTGACAGATTGCTGCACTTGTTGGGCACACCGTACCAGTGGTGTGTAGCTCCTTTCAGCAGTAGTTTGTAGATTATTCCCACATATGTAGGCCAGGTTCTGGACGTAGTCATAGTATAGACGCACATCAAGATTAGTGCCCTGAATAAGCAGTGCTGGCCTATTGAACATCATCTAGGAAATAAATCCTAGAACATGTTGCACCTCCTGTGTCACCAGCTACCATTAGGAACTGTCTCTTGCAGCAGGAATAAGATTACATGTCCCTCTGGCCAGCCTACCACTGAAACCATGAAACCACCAAACTTGGCTACACTTTGGTGTTGTGAAAGAGTTGACTGGAACATGGAATGGTGCTCTGTTATCTTCAGCAATGAGGGTGGGTTCTCTCTGTTTGTGAGTGATGGATGTACACATGTATGGCATAGACCTGGTGAGCTGCCTATCCCAGAGTGCATTTGACTGCAAAACACAGGGCCCATCCCAGACTTCATGGTGGGGGAAGGGGGGAGGGAGTATCAGCTGTAAATCACAGTAACATCTGGTGTTTCTGCAGAGTAAAGTAACCATTGCCAGCTACATCGCAGTCTTTATATCTGGTTTCAGTACTTACATAAACTAGAATTCCATGCAGACCATTCATTGTATGATGCTAATTTGGGATCTGCAGATACATTGACTCCAGGGTTTAAAGATGCTTTCAGCCATTCTGCAATTGATGGTGTCTGAAATGTGAAAGAGCAACATGTATAAATAAAATACTGGTAGTGAGGCCACACACAATAAGTTATACCGTAAGATAGAGAAGTGTTTATGAGTTTTAGGTTGTAAGGTAAGTAGACACCTACACCAACTGAATAAACATTATCTTGAATAACTCATGTTAATTTCAGAATAATTTAACATCTACAAAAGCCTGTCACAATAGAGAAGCACACATCAAGGAGATAGACAAAAGAAAGTAATCTTAAAGATATCATACACTAATTTTGTTTCATTGTGCAAAGTGATAGGTCAATCACTGAGGTCATTACAGCAGCCCCTTCCCCCCCCCCCTCACACACACACAGACACACACACACACACACACACACACACACACACACACACACACACACACACACACACACACTTTTTTTTTTTTTTTTTTTTTTTTTTTTTTTTAAATCTAGGAGCAACGAAGATGTCAGGGAAATGGTGTTTCGCAGTTCTTCCAACCACTGCTGGTAATAGTGGGAATAGTGTCCTTATCCAGTGTTGGGTTTAAGTAGAGGTCAAAGCATAATCCAGATCTTCTGTGCTGCTGGCTTGTGAGGTGGAGAGGAAATACTGTTTCTGCCCCTGGTCATTTAGACACTGTGACCAGTGGCCAAAGGCACTTCTTGCCCTTTTCTGAACAGGCTGGTTTCAGGCATTCGATGAAAACAGTCTTGTCCTTATCATTCCCTCCTGTTTGAATGTGTTGATGTCTAGTTGTAGGACTCTGTAACATCCCATGTATGGAAATCATAAAGGGTGCTGACATGTGTCATTACCAGGAGGTCCTTGTGGACAAAGACTGATTTATCTCCATGTATTTTTGGTGCTGTTGGCTGAATTTGAGCCATTCCTCTCAGTAGATGTTGGCTGAAGTCCATCGCAGCTTCTTCACTTGGAAGATGTCTTGGTTTGTTGGAAATGAGCTCAGCCAGAAGTCATATTTGTGCTCCACATACCAGTTGTGTTGCATGTTGCACAGTATAACTACCTCCAAAGTTCTAAGAAACCTTTCTACCATGCCTTTGCTTGTCGGATGGTAGCTTGTGGTCCTGATATATGAGCAGCCACATAGGTGTAGAAGCTCATGGAGTACAGTGACTCAAATTGCCTCCCATGATCTGTTGTCATATGAGCCACCCTAAATCTTGTGATACAGCCAGCCACCGACAAAAGCTCTGGGAACAGTTTCTGTTGTCATGTTTATGATGGGAATGGCTTCCAGCCAACAAGTAAATCTACCTACCACTGTCAACAATCAATTATACTGTACAGCAATGGACTCATGAAGTACAAATGTAGATGCATGCACTTTTGACATCTTTTGCATGACTGCACCCAGTTTTGTTAAAATGTCACTGAGTGGTGCTTGTAGTTCCACAGCTGTAGGCACATGCTTTTTACAGTAATTAAGCATCACTAAGGAAGACCTTAGATCTTTGTATGTTTTCAGCACTGGAATTTTATGTATGTTTCACACTTCCTCTGGCATATGAGTTACAACCACTGCAGACACGTTAAAACTGCAAAAGTTCAGATTGTCTCTACCCAAGATGCATTTGTCCTCATACATAACTATACCATACTATTGAAAGTATTAGCAAAACTGCCTGAGATGAGTCTTGTGTTGTTTCTGGTGAATCAGAGAACACCAAATTATCATCCATGCAACACAACAAAAAATCCAAGCAATGAAGTACTTGGTGGATGAATCATTGCCAGGTGTGCACCATGTTCTGCAAACCATAAGGCTTGTAGTGATATGTCAACAGGCACAATGGGATAGTGACAGCTGCCTTTCAATGTCTTCTGGAGCTACCGGTATTTTTGCATAGGGTTTCTCACAATCAGTGACACTAAATACCTATGGGTTCACAGTTGCATTGTTGAAATCCATCACGTGTGGAATGGGATATCTATCAGGCACTGTCCTTGCATTTAGAGCTCTGTAGTCACCACATAAACACCATATATTGTTTCTCTTCAAAACCGTATGGAGCAGTGAGACTCATCAGTGGGGCCCATTGTACCTGCCTTTATTTGCCTGCTTATGTCCTCCTGTGGCTACAAAAATTTCTTTGGAGTTAGATGGTGAGGCTTAGCAGCAACTGCTGATATGGATGATGTCCAAATATAATTTATTGTATCGTGTTTGCATGTTCGCCCTGCCTTCTCTGTAGATGTGGTCTCCAGAAATTTCTATACAGTGTAGTCAAAAGGAAGCTTGAAGTGCATTTAATCTACCTCCACTAATGACAGATGGTACATCAGCTACTATGAAGCTCCACTAAATTTTCCTGTTCATAATGAGGTCCAATTCTAGATACTTCCTACCACAAGTTTGAATGTGCAGATCATTAGCGGCTGCCAGTAACTGTGTAAATCTGTGCAGTGAACTACGTGCTGTGTAGGTAGGAAGATGAATAGCTGAGCAAGGATTTTAGGTTATCTGACCACATTGTGAGTGACATTTGTTTTGATTTGTGTTTTGTCACAGTCTGAAGCATTTAAAGTCTTGGTTTTCAAAAGAAATTAGCTATGTAATTTAGTGCCTGTGAATTCAGGTTTTCAAAAATGTCTTCAGACGAATGTTTCACCAAAACCACTACTCCAGTGGTAGACAAGTCGAGAAGCAAAGAGGATTAGAGTACATGGAAGTTTGGAATTAAACTCATTCTAATGCACAAAAAATTATGGGATATTGACATAGATGCAAACACTGTTACAAACACAAGGAAGCATATAGATGCTTGGACACTTATTCTTTTGCATATGTTCAAATCTCTATATGTATAAGTGGAAAACACAACATATACAAAGGAAGTGTGGGAGACTCTGGAAAACTTGCTTGCTGGTAAGAATAAAACTTGGTGGATGAATCTCTAGGATGCTCTGTTGGATACTACATTATCCAAATTTGAAGCAAATGTTCAAAGTTACGTTACTCATATTCTGGATGTAGCCAACAAACTGCAGAGCATGGGCAAACCATTTGATGATGGACTAATTGCAGTCATTACTCTCAGAAGTTCACCAAAAGTTTGTGTGCCTTACCAGATGGATTAGAATCCAGTACAATGGACGAAAATTTCACCTCAGAAAACGTGGAAGAATACCTGAAGTTGGAAAAAGATAGCAGTGTTAGTGCCTTGTTCACAAAGCATTTTATGAAATCATGTCTGGATTTCTGCAAAGACAAACAAGAAAAACATAAGATAAAATGTTTCAGCTGTTGCTAGCATGGTCACATCAAGTCTGACTGTCCCCAAAAGCAAGAATCACCAAAGAAGGATTCCAAGGGAGCAGACACCTCATTGCTTTGTACACTTGGTATGTCAGATTTCAACCAGAATGAGTGCATCTTTGATTCTGGGGCCCCATGATACATGACTTCAACAATGGAAGGGCTTCACAATTTTGTATCTGAACACTCCAAACAAAAAAATTTCCAATACGCTGATAATGTTGAATTAGTAAATTAAGGGAAAGGAGATGTTACTGTCAATTCACCAGACATATCTTCTATCAGAAAGTACCTTCTCTCCATCTGCAAAATTCTTCTACTATGCAATTCCAAATTCCTGGAACCCATAACACACAATGAAACTCTTGCCCCACACGAACTAGAGCAACATGCACAATACCACCCAAAAAAGCTCTCCACCCTGCTCACTGTCCACCACCTCTACAACAACCCCCAAACCTCCCCCACATCCTCTCATCGGTGACAAACCCCTGTCTCGCAGGCCTACTCCACTTACCACACCCTCTAAAACTCCCTTCCACCACTACACACAATCCAGAACCTAAAAAGTCTTACAACACAGTCATGAACCTTTTCTCCAGAAGCCTTAGTCCCACAGAAATATCAATCCTTTCCAAAGGCCTCACCTTTCGGCCCACTCCCAAATTCAGTCATGCAGGACTTATTAAAGACAGACCTCTCCTTCTCCCAGTCCCTACAGTGGTAACACTTTTTCACCACCAACAACCCTACCAATCAGACTCAACCCAAGACCAATGTCGAACCCTGCCTAACTCAGTTCACTCCTCCATCCAACCGCAATCCACCCCCACTGCCTCCAAATCACCTCCTGTTAACTTTCCAGAACTTTTTAACCTTGAACTTTGCCTCACCATCATTCACCAAATCCCTCAACATGCAAAATAACCTTACATCCACAGAAAGAATCGCAGCACACCATCTAAAAACTGATCCCAACCTTATAACCCCATCTGCAGACAAAGGCTCCACCATTGCTGTTTTGAACCACAAGGATTACCTGGCAGAAGGACTCCACCAGCTATCAGATACTTCCACCAACAAATCCTACCACAGTGACTCCATTCCAGAAATCCAGCAGGATCTCCAGTCACTATTCAAATCCTTAGGCCTGTCCCAAACCTCTTCCTAGAGACCACCTCTCTGCTCACCCCTACCACTCCCTGCACTCCTGCCTTCTACATGCTTTCTAAAGACCATAAACCCTACCACCCAGGATGCCCCATTGTGGCCAGTTACTGTGCCACCACTGAGAGAATCTCTGATCTTGTATTCCAACACCTTCAACCTGTTTCCTGGAACCTATCCTCCTATATAAAAGGTACCAACCATTTCCTCCACTGACTCTCCACAGTCCCTAATGCCCACGGACTTACTGCTACTGAACACTGCCTTTCCCAATGCCTGAGAGGTTCCAAACCAACAACCTCTGTCCTAGTCGGCACAACCAACTACATCCTCACCCACAATTACTTCTCCTTTGAAGGCATTACCTACAAACAAATCTGGGGTACAGTTATGGGCACCCACATGACACCTATTCATGTGTCATCTAGAGTAATCCTTCCTAAACAACCAGAATCCTAAGCCCCTCACCTGGTTCAGATTCATTGATGATATCTTTATGATATGGATCAAGGGTGAGGATATCCTGTCCACGTCCCTCCAGAACCTCAACAACTTCTCCCCAATTTGCTTCACCTGGTCTACTCAATCCAACAAGCCACCTTCCTAGATGTTGACCACCACCTCAAAGATGGTTACATCAGTACCTGCATCCACATCAAACATACCAACCGCCAGCAATACCACCACTTTGACAGCTGCCTCCTGTTCCATACCAAGAAGTCCCTTCCATACAGCCTGCCCCCCATGGTCATCGCATCTACAGTGACAAGCATTACCTCTTGAAATATACCAAGGGTCTCACTGAAGCCTTCACAGACTGTAATTATCCTCCCAACCTTGTACAAAAAAAATCTCCCATGCCTTATCTTTCCAGTCTCCTGCCATCTTCCAAAGTCCCACCATCCAGCCACAGAGGAGCATTCCCCTTATAACTCAGTAACATCCAGGACTGGAGCAACTGAATTACATTCTCGGCCATGGTTTCAATTACCTCTCGTTGTGCCCTGAAATGAGAAATGTCCTGCCCACTATCCTTCCAATCCCTCCCACAGTAGTATTCCGCTGTCCACCAAACCTACACAATATAATCATCCATCCCTACAAAACCCTTGCTCCCAACCCCTTACCTCATGGCTCACACCCCTGTAATAAACGTAGATGCAAGACCTGCCCCATACATCCTTCTGCCACCACCTAGTCCAGTCCGGTCACAATCACCTGTCCCATCAGATGCAAGGCTACCTGTGAAACCAGTCATGTGATCCACAAGCTAAGCTGCAACCACTGTGCTGCATTCTATGTGGGCATGACAACCAACAAGCTGTCAGTCTGCATGAATGGCCACTGAGAAACTGTGGGCAAGAAACAAGCGGACCACAGTGTTGCTGAGCACGCTGCCAAACATGACATCCTTCATATCAATGACTGCTTCACAGCCTGTGTCATATGGATCCTTCCCACCAACACTAGCTATTCCAAACTGCACAGGTTGGAACTTTCCCTTCAATATATGCTACATTCCCATAACACTCCTGGCCTCAACCTTCGTTAGTCATTGTCCTCACTCATGCAGCCCCTTCCCAGTTCCCATTCCAACACTACACAGCCCTCATTCCACCATCGCACACAGTCTTTTTACTTCTCCCCTTTTCTGCTACCCCCCTCTCCACCTCTCCCCTGCCCTCTGTCTAACCTGCAGCACTTCACTGTCCACCACTCCTATCCTACTATCCCTCCCCCTCCCTGCCCCAGCCTCCTCCTTACCCCAACCCAGTCGCCACTCCCATCATATGCCATGCATAGGTGCTGCTGCTCGCAGTGTGACTTCAGTTGTGTGAGTTGCGTTTGCTTGCTGTGTGTGTTTGTGTGTGTGTGTGTGTGTGTGTGTGTGTGTGTGTGTGTGTGTGTGTGTGTGTTGTCTGTCATCTATTTTTGACGAAGGCCTTAATGGTCAAAAACTTTATTTATGAAAGTCTTTTTGCTGTGTCTATCTGCGACCTCAGCACCTCCACTATGTGGTGAGTAGCAGCAACTTTCCTTTTCATTACATTGTTAGCTTCTATCAGGAACATTATTCTTGTCCCTGGCTTAGCCACCAATTTGTTGTAAGTTTATGCTTTGCTTGAGAAAGGCACAAATGTTGTTTTTTACAAAGATGGATACAAGATGCTCAAAAGTGGAGAGACATTTGTTCTGGGTCATAGTCAAATGGAATTTATAGACTAAAAATTTTTGAACCTGTGTTGTCAGATGAGCATGCTCTAACTGTTAAACAAAATTAATAATGTGGAAGAGTTACGGCACCATAGACTTGACCATGTTAGAGTTGACACTGGACTTAAGTTACGTTTACAGAGTGGTGGCATAAAGTTGGAGTGTTGCAAAACTGAACATATTGCCAAGTGTAAACTGTGTGTGCTTGGTAATATTTCAAAATTTACATTTTCTGAGACTGGAAGACAACATGGAACTGGGATGCTTGTTCTTGTGCATATGGATTTATGTGGCCTCATGGAAAAAATGTCACATGGTATGGCAAAGTTCTTGTACGTAGCAGTGGATGATTGTTCCAGGAGGATATTCTGTTATTTTCTTGAGAGTAATGATCAAACATCGGAATTTTTCTCTGCATCTAAAACTTAGGAAGGAAATAGAGTGGGTGCAAAGATCAAATTAGTTAGATCAGACAGTGGCAGTGAATTTGTAATCTCTAAGTTTGATTCATTTCTCAGAAAGAATGGAATGTAGCATCAGACTCGTGTGCCCTATAGTCCAGAACAGAATGGTGTAGTGGAGAGGACTAACAGGGCAATTTGTGAGATGACATGGTGCATGTTATTTGAATTGGGTCTACCTACGCAATATCGGGCAGAAGTATGAATTACAGCTGTGTTTGTCACAGAGCAATTAATGGTAAGACTTCACAGAAGTTAGGGAAGGGAATAGTGTCTTTTTTGAACCATTTAAAGGTGTTTGGTTGATGGACCCTTCTCCTTATAGCAGATCAAAATAGAAGAGACTGGGATGCCGAAGCTAAACAACTTGTTTTCATATGTTATGATGAAACAATGAGAGGCTACAGACTAAATGATCCATAAAACCCCACGAAAATTGTGAAAGGGAGAAATGTCATTTTTGTGGTGAATGAGTTCATGACTAACAGCACCAGGACACTCATAAATAATGAAGATTACTGTATGTTATGGCTGAATGAATGGTATACTGAATGAGGATAGACAAAGGAAATAGTGGACATCAGCAATGCTGGGACTGACAAAGCCGATACTGATCAAAACCCACACTATATCCCAGATACTCAGTCAGTGGTAGACATAGTAGAGATTGAGATGCAGCCAATGGACCCTGATGCTCCAGAAGGGACCATCCAGTCAGAAGGTACCAAAACCCAAGGAGTACCCAGATTATGTCACCTATTTGGCAAGAGTTTTTTTTCAGTTTGGGAGAAGATCCTGTTAACTTGGAGGACACAATATTGACAAGTGGCAGAGAAGACTGGATAAAGGTCATGAAAGAGGAAATAAAGGGTTTCCAGAACAATGGTGTTTGGTAACTTGTGGGCCCACCAAAGAGTAAAAATATTGTAGGTAATAAGTGGGTATTTAAGTCGAAAAGGAATGCAGGTAGTACAGCACTCTACCAAGCTAGACTTATTGCTAAAAGATTTACACAAAAGTTTGTTAAGAGATTATTGTGAAACCTTTTCACATGTTATGAGATATAGTACTCTTGGAATTTTCATTAGTTTAGCTGTAAATGTTGATCTTAAGATTTATCATTTTGATATTAAGACTGCTTTTCTGTATGTGGACTTGGAGGAAACTATTTTCATGAACAACCAAATGGTTTTACTTCAAAAGGACATTTACAGTTTAAAATTCAGCTAAGACAGAGGACTGAAAAGGCAAAAGTGTGGTTTTAGATCTAGATTATGCTGCAAATAATGATGAAGAGTTTCTGTTCATTAAAAGGTCAGGCAAAAATCTTGCAATTGTTGCTTCATATGTGGACGATTTTTATGTAATGTGTAATAACAATGTGATGAAAGACAAACTGTATTGGGTATTATCTGAGCTTTTTGAAGTTAAAGATCTAGGAGAAGCAAAGCCCTTTACAGGTATGTGTACAACAGGTCATTATCTCAAGGGTACTATGAATTGTGGCATTGTGTTTTACAAAAGAGATTTTGAAGATCTGCATATAACTGTTTATGCTGACTCAGATTTTGTAGATGATTTAACTACAGGGTTGTCACAGTATGCAAGTGCTTTTCTGTTGGGGGGAGAGCAAGAAACGGAAGCACTTTGCAACTTCAATTACTGAAGTTGAATGTGCAGCTTTAAATTCTGCAACCAAAGAGGCAGTATATTTAAGATGGCTGACAGGAGAATTGTTAAATAATATGCGTCAAAATACTGTAATAATTTTTCATGACAACCAAAGTTCTATTAGACTGACACAAAATCCTGTGTTGCATTCTAGATTGAAATGCAGTTGTGCTAAAGAGAATTTTATTATACAATGTGTAAAAAGGAATGAGACTGTTGTTAGGTACTCGCCGTCAAAGGAAATGCTTGCTGCTGTGTTAACTGAACCACTTGCTAGAGAGCAATACATGTATTTTGCTCACAAGCTGAAACTGTTGCCACCTTAAGTAGCACTGTTATATTGGTAATCTGGCTCCTTGTTTCTTCTTTGTCCTTGCTGTCTATGAGGTGTGAACTATCTTTGAGTAGCAGTTCCTGTTTGTGTGTGTATCATGTAATATGTCCTCTGTGGATATAAGTATTATGAACTATGTAATCATTATTTATCTTTACCACTACAAAATTCACTCTGCTATCACATCTAGTGTGGTACAACTGACGGCAATCTGCTGGGATGAGCAGAAATTTATGTTTACTGAAAACACGACATGGTAGCCATGGGTGGAGGATAGGAGGGAGAGCGACTAATTCGATGTTTGTGGGCATGAGGTGCATTTGGGTGACTGCAGAGTGCAACATATTTTTTAACCTTGCTACCACATCTTTGATGATACCACCACCAGTTACTACTAACAACACAATCCTTTTCATCCTGCTCTTGAATAAAAGTTTTGGTTCACCACTTATTATGTAGTATGGCCTCTGAGTGTTGTTTGTGTTAAAGTGCTGCTATTTGGGCACCACTTCATCAGTTGTTGCCATGGGCATGCTGGAAGTTATATGTGGTCTGGGTCCACTATGTGGCCTTCCCCAAAGCATGCACTGTCCAGGGCTATCTGTCATGTTCTTTGCTATCTGTCATGTTGTTGTTTGCCTCCATGCTGAAAACATTCTATTGCAAGTTGTTTGATATGGTATCCACTTTACCCACCAGAACACTGAGAGGCATCTCTGTTTTAACTGCTAAAATGGTCTGAATGTTAGGTGGATGTTTGTTTGAGCCAAAACATGCACCAGTGACATAAGTTTCTTTTATAACTGTTTGGGAGACTTGATTTAAATGGCTCTAAGCACTATGGGACTTAACATCTGAGGTCATCAGCCCCTAGAACTTGGAACTACTTAAACCTAACTAACCTAAGGACGTCACACACAACCATGCCCGAGGCAGGATTTGAACCTGCAACCGTAGCGGTCGTGCGGTTCCAGAATGAAGTGCCTAGAACCGCTTGACCACTCTGGCCGGCTGGGAGACTTGCCTCCTAATTATTTATCTCCGAGTAATTTCTCCAGTTAGAAATGTTTGATGAAATAGTTTCTTAATTCAATGTAACACTGAGTTTGCAATACTTTTGCTTGAACTATCTGCACTTCATTTAAGTGCACCAAGAAAACAATCAGTGTTAATCCTGATGCCATGCTGTTCAAAAATGCTCTCTGCTTGCCTGAATCATAATTCTGATCTTATTGTCCAGAATGACTCCAATTTTAAGTGGCTCAGAATCCTACCTTATGTTGACATTGGGAGGAGCCTGAAGTGCTAATTGGTTGATGAACTTGCCTCAGAGTGCTGTATGGTAGGCATGCTCCTCTGTGTTTCTTCTTGCTTGAAGTCATCATCAGCATTGAGGTTAGCAACTGGAGCCCACCAACTCTCAGCACTGTGCTGTGTACGAGACAAGTGAAGCAATGTATTGCCCCGGAGACTCCCTCTGAAATGTTTGTTGGCAGACTTGGATAATTTTTAGGCCCTGCTAAAAATATCCTGTCAGTTAAATCAGGGTCACCATCCTCACTTTGACTCAAGAGACAGGGTTAAACATTCACTTTCTCTACACAACTACTCAACTGACTGTAGCCATCTGACTACTCTCAAAAGACTCCTAAATCTGACCACTGGACTGGACAACAAACATGTTCCAAACCATTTTGAAAGCTTTATTACTCTCTAACAACTTACAATAAATTGCTCTTAGAAGAGGAGCAATTTCTTTTGCATTATCTATTCAGAACTGCACAGGTACACCATTGCATCCACTTGTAATCCTTCTGTGCAGTCAGTTTGTTTGTTTTTTGTGTTCACAATCACTTATCACTTAACATGTAATTTCAGAGTTTGTGCTGAGTTCAAAGGAGGAAGCATAGGTCCACAGCAAGATCATTTTCAGGAAAACAAGAACAAAATACTTTCAGCCTTCTCTTTGTTGGCTTTTTGAGTTGGCTGTGTAACAAATTATCATTGCTCATAGCGGCACAAATATTTGTATGTCTTCAATGGGCCAAACAACACAGTAAGTGGACAACAGTTGACTGGAGGCATGTAGTGCCCTCCAGTGAGTCGCAAGGTTGTTTTAAAAGGATGCAAGGAGTCAAATACACCAAAGGGCCCCACAGAATTTTAACCAACAGTGTGAGAGGGCATAGTTCGGTCCAGGAGTGGTCATGTTATGTTTTGCGGATGCTTTTTGGCCCACTAATTCTGGTTACTGTGAATGTGCACCAGGAGATTTACTTCAACATTTTCAATGCCAAAGTGCTGCCCTTTCTTCTACATCTTCAGGATGAGCATGCTGGGGAACTCCCTTCTTCCAATATGACAATACACGGAGCTGCGAACATATGTTCCTGGTCTGATGAACACCCAGGATCCTTACATCACCTTGACTAGTCCACTAAATCACCTGATCTTGATCTAAGAAAATGTCTGGGACTTTCTAGAATAGCAATCAATGTTGTTGTTGTGTTGTGGTCTTCAGTTTGAAGACTGGTTTGACACAGCTCTCCATGCCACTCTATCCTGTGCGAGCCTCTTCATCTCCAAATAACTACTGCAACCTACATCTTTCTGAATCTGCTTAGTACATTCATTTCTTTGTCTCCGTCTATAATTTTTATCCCCTCACATTTCTCTCAAATACTAAATTGAAGATTCCTTGATGTCTCATAAAGTATCCTGTCAACCAATCCCTTGTTTTAGTCAAGTTGTGCTATAAATTTATTGTCGTCCATATTCTAATAAGTACTTCCTCATTAGTTACATGATCAATCCATCGAATCTTCAGTGATCTTCTGCAGCACCACATTTCAAAAGCTTCTGTTCCCTTTTTATCTCAACTTTTTATTGTACATGTTTTAGTTCCATAAATGGCTATGGTCCAAATTTCGCTTCTCCAGAAATGTTTTTTTTGCCATTGACAGTCTACATTTTATATCTTCTCTACTTTGGCTATCATCACTTATTTTGCTGCACTAATAGCAAAACTCACCTACTACTTTAAGTGTCTCATTTCCTAATCTGATTCCCTTAGCATCACCTGATGTAATTTGACTGCATTGCATTATCCTTGTTTTGCTTTTGTTTATGTTCATCTTACATCCTCCTTCCAAGACACTGTCCATTCCATTCAACTGCACTTCCAAGTCCTTTTCATCTCTGACAGAATTACAATGTCACTGACAAACCTCAAAATTTTTATTTCTTCTCCCTGAACTTTAATTGCTACTATTGCTTCTTCAATGTACATATTGAATAAGATTGTGGGTAGGTTACAACCCTGCCTTACTCCATTTTCAACCTCTGCCTCCCTTTCACAGCCCTCGACTCTTATAACTGATGACTGCTTTCTGTATATGCTGTAAATAGCCTTTTGCTCCCCTGCTACCTTCAGAGTTTCAAAGAGTGTATTCCAACCAACATCATCAAAAGCTTTTTCTAAGTCTACAAATGCTATAAATGCAAGTTTGCTTTTCCTTAATTTATCGTCTAAGATGAGACATAGGGTCAGTATTGCCTCGCATTTTCCTGTATTTCTCTGGAATCAAAACAGATCTTCCCTGAGGTTGGCTTCCACCAGTTTTTCCATTCTTCTGTAAAGAATCCAATTGTTTTTTGTACTCATGATTTATTAAACTGATAGTTCAGTAATTTTCACACCTGCCCACAACTGGTGGATATTGCTTTTGAAACCACAATTTCCAGTGTTTTTTGGCTGTTTAGTGACAGTCGTGATGACAGATCATCCCTGGGATTGGGAGTGAATATTGTAAGCTCTCTTACCATTAATTCTACAATTATAGTTTGTTCAGATGAGTAGTGACCTCACATCCATAGATTGCATTATGGTCAACAATAATCATGGTACCTCAGCAAATATGAATCCAGTTAGATTTCTAATTTTAAAATAGTTGTATTATCAATGAAAGGAAATCTTGAAATAGGGACGTTTTTAACATTTAGCTCCACTGTTGCTGAGTTTATTTTCAAAGAGTTAGTGTAGCTAATGCCTATCCTTTCGAAGTCACATGCTTCTAATCTATATGACACAATTTTACCTTTCCATTTGAGTAATCATACAAATGTTGATGAGAAACTTTCACTGAAGATTAAATTATTATGAGAAATACTAGCAACTTATTCCATACTTCTTATATACAATGAGGTGACAAAAGTCATGGGATAGTGATATGCACATATACAGATGGAATATACACAAGGTATAAGAAGGCAGTGCATTGGCAGAGCTGTCATTTGTTCTCCGATTATTAATGTGAAAAATTTTCCAACATGATTATGGCCACATGACAGGATTAACAGACTTTGAATAAGGGATGGTAGTTGGAACTAGATGCATGGGGCATTCCATTTCAGAATTCATTAGGGAATTTAATATCCTGAGAATCACAGTATCAAGAGTGTACCAAGAATAACAAATTTCAAGCATTACCTCTTACCATGGACAGTGCAGTAGCCAACGGCCTTCACTTGGCGACTGAGAGCAGCGATTTATAAGTAGAGTTGTCAGTGCTAACAGACAAGCAACACTGTGTGAAATAACCACAGAAGTCAATGTAGGACATATGGATAGTGTGGTGAAATGTGGCATTAATTTGCTATGGCAGCAGAGGACCGACCCGAGCGCCTCTGCTGACAGCACAAATCGCCTGCAGTGCCTCTTCTGGGTTTCTGACCATATCGGTTGGACCTCAGACAATTGGAAAATTGTGGCATGGTCAGAAGAGTCATGGTTTCATTTAGTAAGAGCTGATAGTAGGGTTTGAGTGTGGCACAGACCCCATGAAGCCATGGCCCAATTTGTCAACAAGGCTTTGTGCAACCTGGTGACAGGTTCTTAATGGTGTGGGCTGTGCTTACATGAAATGGACTGGATCCTCT
Organism: Schistocerca americana; assembly: GCF_021461395.2. Classification (NCBI taxonomy): domain Eukaryota; kingdom Metazoa; phylum Arthropoda; class Insecta; order Orthoptera; family Acrididae; genus Schistocerca; species Schistocerca americana. Next base: position 264,458,973 of record NC_060120.1, read on the forward strand.
GGACTGGAAATGATAATGTTCAGCTACTTGGAGACTATTCATGGACTTCAGGTTCCCAAACAACAACATCATTTCAGTGGGCTACAACTGTTCACAATTGGTTTGAAGAATGTTTTGGATAATTTGAGCATATGATCTGGCCACCCAGATCACTTGACATGAATGCCATCAAACATTTATGGGATATAATCGAGAGATCAGTTCATGCATGAAATACAGCACTTGCAACAATTTCGTATTTATGGGTGGCTAAAGAGGCGGAATGGCTCAGTATTTCTCCACAGGATTTCTAACAACTTGTTGAGTCCATACCATGTTGAGTTGCTGCACTATGCCAGGCATAAGAAGGTCTGACACAATATTAGGAGGTACAGTGCTATAGCAGAGACAGTGTAAGGGCATCCCTGACAGCTCGCAGCACTGTTGCCGGCTTTCAACTGTGAAGCACTAATGGCTGCAGGCAAAAACAGTAGCCCTGTTCAGAGCTGTGATAACACTGAAGTGTTGCCTTAGAGACATTTACAAAATTGTGTACCTCTACTGGTTGAGGTAGGTCTGGCAAAGGTGCCATGCCCAGCCCACTGCGACCATCAGGGATCAACCTACAGGGACTCAACTATAGATGAGATAACTTGGCGGACTCCATGCTTCAGTTTAACCATACGCCTCACATTCTTAAGCTCACATCATTGTTCATTGATGGCAATGCTCGAACTTTAGCCAGCCATCCAGCAGCTCAAGTTAAGCACTGGAGGAAATAAAAAAGAATATCACCTCAGCAAAGCATTTGAGCATATATGGTAAGTTTACAGGGGTGAAAGCAAGGGACGTTTAAAACAAAATTTTATGTTTTCTATACGTAACTGAAGTGAAATGATAATATTATCAAGGAATTATCTTATCACTCATTCTGTTGGATCTCCCTTTTACATTTAAGAAACAACAATTTACAGTGAGACTTGTGTTCCAACCAGGATCAATAAATTACATGGACAAAATATTAAGTACTACACAATGCATTTGAGATTGCTGTTTCCTTCATTGGCTATTTTGCCTTGCTTGCTTAAGATTGCTGTTGACCAAGAATTAACTTGCTCTTGCACCTGGAGGGGAAACTACTAATATTTTATGTAATCACATTGAGTTTATGCAATATCCTGAATACTGTACTCATATTTATGAAAGCTCATAAATAAATTAAGTTTATTTTAAAATTTTGTATTTTTGAGGATCCACTGCCTCCAGATGCATAATAAACATAAACATGGTCCATAATATCCTATTAAGGACCATGGTTACATTTATTAACTTTATTTTTTTTTTACATTGCGGACATATTTAATTTCAATTCCCATCTAATATAAGATTTGGACAGATAACTGAGCAACGCCAGTTAATGCGGTAAAAGAGATCTAATGCAGATCCCACCATTGACGCCCTATACAAATTATTTGTCATTGGTTGATGGATAAAGGGATGGCATCACTTAGGCCCCTTATTTAATATTGGCTCCTGTTTTGACTGCACTCGAGACTGGATTTTTCCCAGTTTACATTGGTCAAGGGGCCTGAATATGGAATAATGAGTGGAACACCAAAACAGGTTGAGTAAATAAATTAAATTCAAAAGAGATGGCTGCAGGTGCTTTAATTTTCATTCCTTATTATATACTGGTGTGCAAAACTTAAGGATGTCAGCAACGTTCTCATGAAGCATCAGTGCCAAGTACCACAGATCGATGAAACCTGGATCATATATAGAAGAGAATGCTACAATATAATTCAGAAAGTAACTGAAAGAAATTAACAATGGTCCAAGCTGAAATGACACTTTTATTGAAAGACAATAATTATACTGAAGTTATTCATCTGACTAAAAAGTTAAGAAAAGGCTCCACAGAGCCCCACTGAACTTACTGGTCTCCTGCTGCTGCGTGCTGACAACTCCTAGTCCCCAGTAAAGCAAAAGGTCCCAGTCTCACGTTGTAAATGTACACCCTCCTCTAACATTACCTTTATTCAACAGAAGTCATCAATACCAAAAATACTTTCTACCTTTTAAACAGGTTAATATTATCTGACCTTTTAGTTAAAAAGAATTTCATATGATTTTGTATACGATGTATTATATATTTCAGGCTAAAATGTACAAAAAGAAATTATTTTATTACTTTATTACAATTAATATGAATTAACCTTGTATTCTCAGTTCAATATTCAATGAACTGTGGATGAAGACTGACCAACAGGCATTACATTCATTGATCAAAAACGACAGTGCATTGAGAATGACTAGTTTCTAGCTTAAATCTAGATCTGCCAATAAAATTTCAAAAGGACGACTGATAGCTGAAATCTATTATTTACAGTCAAGGCAATTTTATTGCTTTTAGTAATATTAAACTACAATGTGCCTAGAACATGCTGGAATATGCTAATGTGTCATACACTATCGAATAAATTGAGATGTATCAATGTGCTGTCATGATACTGCACACAGTCTTGCTGATAATTAGCAGTTTAAACAAATTGAGTATAATATTTCAGAAATATAACTAGTTGGAGAATCAGTTAAATTCTCCAGTGTTTCATTACATTAAGAATGGTAAAAACAGCCTAACAATCAGAGTGTGGAGGTATTTAAGTTTTAATTAAGCGAGCCTATGAGAATTAATTCAGAGGTGAATGCAGTGCATCACAGGCTGTCCAGGTAGCGTGTTCGGGGGTAGGTGCGGATGGCAACCTCCCATTATCATGTCATCATGTAGAAACAGCCAGCAGTGCTGGAAGGGGTAGGAGCAGGTGCAGGGATGTAGAGAAGGGACCAATCGTAAAAGCTAAAATCCAGTTCCCGTGGGTCAACACTCCTTCACTTTGGTCCCTGTGGACAAGTCCATCTGTGGACCCAACCAGAGGGAAGGGACGGAAAAATATTCCATTGTACATTTTATTGTGGCAGACAGTGGAGAATTTGCTGTATTTATAAAAGCATTCTTGAGAGTTTGTCTTCATGCACATAAATTGGAGGAAATGCTTCAACTGCAAGCAGAAGTAATATTTGGTAAAGTGTGGTGTCTGAAGTCACAGCCACCAAGAATTGTGAATTGTGAGGAGACACGCCACTGTTGGAAGAGACGTGTCTCAGCAGTTGAACGGGACCGACATGTGGCTAGTGTTGCTCGTTCCTAATGACACAATAGGCTTTGTATGCCACATGTGGTGCTAGTAACGTCATTTAATTAAAATCATGCAGATACTGAACTTTAATAATGTGTTTTAAGAATATTTCTGCTGGTGACAGTTTGCAGAGGCTTACAAGTGAATAGTTTACGAACATAGCTTGAGACATGTGCGACGCAGTCCACCCGTGTGTGAAGGTAGGTGAGTGCAGTGTACTGGTGAGCTCTTCTCTACTCAAGAGCTCTTGTACTGTCATCACCGATGACCCTTCGGTCGTGGCTTGTAATATGGTGAGGTTCGTTGACTTGGAGAATATCTGATTGTTTATTTGGAGGTGGGAGAATTCTCGCGTGGCAAAGAGCACTGACGGTATTTTCCCATCACGGATTAGCTGTGTTGTGATATTTATAAAAAGAAATTCTTACGTGAGTGCAGTATCTTATCTGTTATTTGTACCACTGGTAATGGCACATTCATATTTGAGCAAGTTCTGTAAATTCTGATAGGCACATCTTTAATTTTTTTCATGTAATGATGAATGTACAGCCACTTAATTTGATGACATTGGGCCTCCACAATATAGTTCATTTCTGACAGAATTAGTTTCTCCTTCTTGGTAGTTATATGCAAATTCCTCAAATGCAGTTGTGTCGAAAGATTAATTAGGGAGAATTCATATGTTGGAGCGCAGCATGCTGGTAACTGCACTAGAGGTAAGGCCAGGTGAGTTTCACAGGTTTGTGCACTGCGGCTGGTCTTCAAAGATGCAGTACTAGCAGGTATGTCAGTACTAACATGTTGCAACGCCCCCCCCTTCCCCCACGCTGCCCCCCCCCCCCCCCTCCCCTACGCTGCCCCCCCCCCCCCCCCCCCTAGCCCTGCCTGTCTTCTACTTTAACAGTGAATTATGTCCAACGGAATGTTGTCCAGCAGATATTTTGTCATTCCATGTTCACTCAGATTCACCTGTGAGTTAAGGAGCATTTCGCTCTCATTTAAGTATATGGCCGAAAGAGTCAGCCTTCAGGAATTGTAAAACGAACCCCGTCATCCAGAACTGTATGCTACAAAGAATGCAGATCCGCCATGAGATAGGGAAACCATCTATTGTGGTGAATGAGGGCTAAGCACTGTAGTGTGCGAGTGAGACAGATGAAAACCTACGTCATAGGGAAACCCCTTAGAAGCTGTTTGTGGCCAAGGAGACGTAGAAGTGTTAAATATGGCGGACCTAAGATTGGCCATAAAGGGAAACATTTATGAAAACTATTTAATTCTGTAGCAATTCAGGGAATGAAGTCACAGTAATTTTAATCTACCATCATTCATAAATTTTCATGGTAATCCCAATAAAACTTCAATATCGTTCATATCTATAATAGTTTAGGGTTTACTGTTAAAGTGAAATTAACAGGTTTTGTAACAAAGACCGGAAGGCTAAAATCTGAATACTTTGGTCGATCTTAACGATCGATATTTCATATAGAAGAGCATAATTAAAATGACAAACGTTGTAAATATCAATTTTGTAACTTCATTTGTTTCAAAGATATAGTAACTTTAAACTACCAGTATTTCAGTTAAGTATCAGACTATCATTTCCTCCACACGATGACAGCATGACACCTTATTGAATCAATAGGTAATAGAATATTTGATGTAAGGTTTAGTGCATAATAGCTACTTTTGTTCTTTATTTATTTATCAGAAAGCACAAAAGGTGCAAGGCTACTGGCCATGACATTCAAAGTTAAGAAGGAAATTGTATTGGTTTTATGTAAAAGAATTTAACGTTTACTATAAAATGGATATTATTGTTACTTTATTTAGAACGTGAATATGGTCAAGCTTTGATTATTTAAATATGTTAAAATGTAAAATAATATAGAGAAAGCTGTAGCCAATCAGACGGACGGCCTCAGGAAAGGGAACTGCTCTAGTCAGTTGAGCGAAGATGTTCGGCGCGCGGAAAAACGCGGCCGGAGACGGGCAGAGAGGAAGAGTTAGGATTGAGACGTGTAAGAGGACAGTCAGCCTTTAGGCAGCTAGGAAATGAAACGACTTAGAAAATTTCATGTTGTGTGGTATCGCGGGACTTAGTCTTTGAGCGGTGAGCAGCCGCGTGCATGGTGTGAACTCTTAACTTTTCGTGTAAATGATGAGGTGGAGAATCGGACCTCTATTTCACGATGAGATTGTGAATGATCGAACTGTATCAAATGGATATGCGCTCGAGTGTAACAGTAACTCTAAATACGACCACTTTCGCTATTAGTTTGCTTTCAGAATAAACATTATTCTAACCAATTCGCAGCTGTGTGGCCTAAATCATTTATCGGTCGTTAACTTAGTTCCCGATATTATTATTATAAGTTATATTAACTTTGTATTTCGCAAACTTGCGATCAGCCAGACAATTTAACCAAAGGGTCACAAGTCTCTACTTTAGGACGTGTAATGAGACACGTGCGGTTCAACTCCTAGACGAGTTTGAACCAAGACATTTCGATGAAGGGGAACCGCATGTGAGCCCAAAAATCTTTGCGATGTTAGCTCGCACAGCCGATGTAATTTTGTTGTGTTCGGCACCAACACAATTGTTAGTTTCGCCGTGAACATTAATCTGACCACGAGAAGATACAACAAATGTTACAAAGTGATTGTTTATTTCAGCACAACAATACAATATATTTTATTCGATGTAGGACTGGGACTACATTTAGCAATCACCCGTACTTTCACATAACAGTGACGTTGTTTTCGTAATTTTTAGGTGTTTAATAGCGAATTTCCGAGTATTGCAGTTATTCAAGTTCTTTTATAACTTAAATGCTGTTCACTTTGAACACATTCTAAAATTCCGGTGACCCAGTCGAATGTTTTAAATTTAATATTTAAATCTTATACTGTCCCAGAACCAAAATAATCTCTTCATTAATAAAAATCTACGCTTAGGAGCGAGATGATTAGGGGAAGTATAACTAGAGGATCAGTTTCTATTTAATTTATCCACTTCCTTGGCAGCATACAAGTCAAAGCTACTAGGTCGTAGAACGAGCCACTACACAGTTTACCGAACAATGATCAGAAAATTTTTAAACAAAAGACTTGATAAAAGACAAAAAAATTGTGAGAAACTGCAGGAATACATTAACACTCAGACCTACTGCGTGGAGCTGCTCTGTAGAATGGGACTGTGCCATAACGAAACCTTTCATCTCAGACCCGAAGATTTCAGGTTTATCTACCAATTTTTTCAGTTCTGCTAGAAGTATACTGAACATCTAATTAAAGCACACCCTTGTATATAATGTGTGAGAAGTGATATTCTACTCAGTATCGGTTTTAGGGTTCCGTGCCTCAATCCGTAAAAATGTTGCCCATCTGTCTGTCGGACTGTTATAAACCATTCTTCTCAGGTATGGGTAGACATACCAAGTTGGAATTTATGTCACACACTAAGGCCTATGGTGCCTCGGCGGCGTAAAAATTGAAGCTTCTAAGTCAGTGCAATCAAAAGATATGCCCATTTATGTCACATGTTTTGATAGTCGCAAACTCATTCATCAAAACCTATAGGGTACTTCCCCTTGACCTACGACAAGAAGTTTGGCGAGAAGAGAGGTTTCACAGCACAAGTAAAGGAAAAAAAAAAATAATAAAATTGTTAATTTTTAGTTATACTACACCAAAAAATATTTCTTTCATTATTTGTTATCAGACTTCGGACTTAAAATACAAAAGTCTTGGAATTCCTGGGATCAATATCTCGCCAGTATCAAAGTCGATAACAGGCAAAAACTGCCGAGATTCTCGACTCGCAGGGTGAATGAACTGTCTATATACATAAGTTTGGTTCAAATGACTCTGAGCATTATGGGACTTAACTTCTGAGCTCATCAGTCCCCTAGCACTTAGAACTTCTTCAACCGAACTAACCTAAGGACATCACACACATCCATGCCAGAGGCAGGATTCGAACCTGCGACCGTAGCGGTCGCGCAGTTCCAGACTGTAGCGCCTAGAACCGCTCGGCCACCCAGCCGGCCTATACATAAGTTTGTACAGAGCCCTCAGACAGCGAGGCCTATTCACACCTTGCCAATTTTTCCATTTGGTGTTTGTTGGATGAACGTTGGGCTTTCTCCTGAATGAGTCAATATCGTCAACAGCAAATCCCATGAAAGAGGCATCAAGTAAAGGTAAAACCAAGGTAAAATAGTTTGAAGGACAATATACAGCAATGATATACCCACTCATAAGCATACGGTTTAGGGATGACAGAATTCTGAGCGACCTGAACAACGACCTAGGCCAGTTCGAGAACTGATCCTGTAGATCTGCCTGATTGTCCTTTTCTGGGCTAAGAATATTCTTAGCGAGTGCACAGGGGTACTACAAAACATAGCACCACTGGAAATGGTGAAGCAGAAGTAAGCTGTGATACTTTTGGACCTCCTACCTCAGTGTGGTACCAGTGTAAACTATCACTTTAATAAGTCACAGCTGCAAAATACTAACACGAATTCTTTACAGACGAATGGAAAAACTGGTAGAAGCCGACCTTGGGGAAGATCAGTTTGGTTTCCGCAGAAACATTGGAACACGTGAGGCAATACTGACCTTACGACTTATCTTAGAAAAAAGATTATGGAAAGGCAAACCTACGTTTCTAGCATTTGTAGACTTAGAGAAAGCTTTTGACAATGTTGACTGGAATACTCTCTTTCAAATTCTAAAGATGGCAGGGATAAAATACAGGGAGCGACAGGCTATTTGCACTTTGTACAGAAACCAGATGGAAGTTATAAGAGTCGAGGGACATGAAAGCGAAGCAGTGGTTGGGAAGGGATGAGACAGGGTTGTAGCCTATCCCCGATGTTATTCAATCTGCATATTGAGCAAGCAGTAAAGGAAACAAAAGAAAAATCCGGAGTAGGTGTTAAAACCACGGCGAAGAAATAAAAACTTTGAGGTTCGCCGATGACATTGTAATTTTGTCACAGACAGGAGGAGCAGTTGAACGGAATGGACAGTGTCTTGAAAGGAGGATATAAGATGAACATCAACAAAAGCAAAAAGAGGATAATGGAATGTGTTCGAATTACGTCGGGTGATGCTGAGGGTATTAGATTAGGAAATGAGACACTTAAAGTAGTAAAGAAGTTTTGCTATTTGGGGAGCAAAACTGATGATGATCGAGGTAGAGAGGATATACAATGTAGACTGGCAATGGCTAGGAAAGCGTTTCTGAAGAAGAGAAATTTGTTAACAACGAATATAGATTTAAGTGTCAGGAAGTCGTTTCTGAAAGTATTTGTATGTAGTGTAACCATGTATGGAAGAGAAATGTGGACGATAAATAGTTTGGACAAGACAAGAAAAGAAGCTTTCGAAATGTGGTGCTACAGAAGAATGATGAAGATTAGATGGGTAGATCACATAACTAATGAGGAGGTATTGAAGATAATTGGGGAGAAGAGGTGTTTGTGGCACAACTTGACTAGAAGAAGGGATCGGTTGGTAGGACATGTTCTGAGGCATCAAGGGATCACCTCTTTAGTATTGGAGGGCAGCATGGAGGGTAAAAATCGTAGAGGAAGACCAAGAGATGAATACACTAAGCAGATTCAGAAGGATGTAGGTTGCAGTAGGTACTGGGAGATGAAGAAGCTTGCACAGGGTAGAGTAGCATGGAGAGCTGCATCAAACCAGTCTCAGGATTGAGGAGCACAACAACCTCAGTGTGGTACCACGTATCAATACCACCCCACAGGCGTTCCAAAGCTGGCAACAGAGTTGGAAGTTTCCACCAGATGCCGACAGCAGTTGTGCAAGATCTGGAAGACCCAATGGTGTGCACCGACTGAGCCATACTTCCAGCAGCTCATTACCACAAGCGTCCTCTGCCGCCACGATACAGGACGGTCGTTGGGAGCTGCTCGGGTCACTCACTCTTAGAGCCTCTTCGCTAGGACACGATCGTTCGTGGTTAGTCCAGAGAGCCTCTTCCTTGTTGATGTTGAGCACTGGACTTCATTTCTTGCTGCATTATTTGTAATGAGTCTTCATACACTTGGAGAAAGTAAAACTTCTGTTTACCGTGTTAACTTGTTCGCTAATCACTTCTGCTCCTGTCCAGCTTTCCTATGATGTCAGTTGGCACACCAACTAACTCATCTCTCCTAACCATTGTGTAAGAAGTCGTCACAACACTTGGCTTCAATCTAACTGCAACTACTGTGTATGCAAACATCAGCTACCACATCTACTAAATTAATGTGTTCCAGAGATGAATTCCTTACCGTGTGCTGAAGCTACAGAAACAAAAAGATAAATGTTCACAACAGTGGGGGCTTGCTGGGTACCTACCTGTGAGTCGCCGGTGCGCATGAGCTGCCAGTTGCAGTCGAGCTGCTCCTCAGCCTGCAGGTAGTAGCGGCTGTCTGTCCAGAGCGCCGCCGCCTCCAGCGTCACCACGGCGTCCCCGGCGCTGCCCGTGAAGCCGCTCACGTAGTCGCGCCGCCGGTCGTGGTCCGCCACGTACTCGCTCTGCGAACACGCGGCGCGTAGCGCTGCTTAGCTAGTCCCCTGTTGTGTATATCATCTACATCTACATCTACATTTATACTCCGCAAGCCACCCAACGGTGTGTGGCGGAGGGCACTTTACGTGCCACTGTCATTACCTCCCTTTTCTGTTCCAGTCGCGTATGGTTCGCGGGAAGAACGACTCTCTGAAAGTAGGGGGAAGCAATATATTCGATGCCTCATCCAGAAACGCACCCTCTCGAAACCTGGCGAGCAAGCTACACCGCGATGCAGAGCGCCTCTCTTGCAGAGTCTGCCACTTGAGTTTGCTAAACATCTCCGTAACGCTATCACGCATACCAAATAACCCTGTGACGAAACGCGCCGCTCTTCTTTGGATCTTCTCTATCTCCTCCGTCAACCTGATCTGGTACGGATCCCACACTGATGAGCAATACTCAAATACAGGTCGAACGAGTGTTTTGTAAGCCACCTCCTTTGTTGATGGAGTACATTTTCTGAGGACACTCCCAATGAATCTCAACCTGGTACCCCCCTTACCAACAATTAATTTTATATGATCATTCCACTTCAAATCGTTCCGCACGCATACTCCCAGATATTTTACAGAAGTAACTGCTACCAGTGTTTGTTTCGCTATCATGTAATCATACAATAAAGGATCCTTCTTTCTATGTATTCGCAATATATTACATTTGTCTATGTTAAGGGTCAGTTGCCACTCCCTGCACCAAGTGCCTAATCGCTGCAGATCTTCCTGCATTTCGCTACAATTTTCTAATGCTGCAAATTCTCTTATACTACAGCATCATCCGCGAAAAGCCGCATGGAACTTCCGACACTATCTACTAGGTCATTTATATATATCGTGAAAAGCAATGGTCCCATAACACTCCCCTGTGGCACGCCAGAAGTTACTTCAACGTCTGTAGACGTCTCTCCATTGATAACAACATGCTGTGTTCTGTTTGCTAAAAACTCTTCAATCCAGCCACACAGCTGGTCTGATATTCCGTAGGCTCTTAATTTATCAGGCGACAGTGCGAAGCTGTATCGAACGCCTTCCGGAAGTCAAGGAAAATAGCATCTACCTGGGAGCATGTATCTAGTATTTTCTGGGTCTCATGAACAAATAAAGCGAGTTGGGTCTCACACGATCGCTGTTTCCGGTATCCATGTTGATTCCTACAGAGTAGATTCTGGGTTTCCAAAAACGACATGATACTCGAGCAAAAAACATGTTCTAAAATTCTACAACAGATCGACGTCAGAGATATAGGTCTATAGTTTTGCGCATCTGCTCGACGATCCTTCTTGAAGACTGGGACTACGTGTGCTCTTTTCCAATCATTTGGAACCTTCCGTTCCGCTAGAGACTTGCGGTACACGGCTGTTAGAAGGGGGGCAAGTTCTTTCGCGTACTCTGTGTAGAATCGAATTGGTATCCCGACAGTCCAGTGGACTTTCCTCTGTTGAGTGATTCCAGTTGCTTTTCTATTCCTTGGACACTTATTTCGATGTCAGCCGTTTATTCGTTTGTGCGAGGATTTAGAGAAGGAACTGCAGTGCGGTCTTCCTCTGTGAAACAGCTTTGGAAAAAGGTGTTTAGTATTTCAGCTTTACGCGTGTAATCCTCTGTTTCAATGCCATCATCATCCCGGAGTGTCTGGATATGCTGTTTCGAGCCACACTGCTGTGAAAAATTTAAGGACGAAAGGAAATTTCGCATGATGCGTCACTGACCAGTAACGTACAGGGTGGCGCACGGATGTGTTACCATTTTGTTTTTGAACGTAAACTTTATTGTTAATACAGTCCGAAAGGAACATATACTACAATGAAGAGCCGTCCATGGAGATTTGTTCTAACTCAGCACATGCTCAATACGTCCACCATTTCGTTTCCTAACTTCCTTCAAACGAACACTGAAGTTAGTGATTACCCTACGGCACATTTCTTCCGTAATTTCACTGCAAGCTTGAAGAATAAGTCTTCTGAGCTCCATTAAATCACGTGGACGTTTTGGGAAAATTTTTTCTTTTAGGTACCCACAAAGAAAAAAGTCACATGGATTGAGGTCTGGACTATTGGGGGGCCAATTTTGTCCATCATTGAAGCGACCTGGAAACCTGAACGAAATGATCCGCATGTCGAAATGCTCGTGTAAAAACTCCAACACAGTGTTTGCAGTATGTGACCTTGCTCCATCTTGCATGAACCACTGTGTGTTGAAGGGCAGGGCAGTAGCAAGAAGCTGTGGAATGAAGCTATTGCGAATCATGCTCAAATAACGCTCGCTGTTCACAGTTTCTTCAAAGAAAAAGGGTCCAATAAGGCCGTGACTGGAAATTGCTGCCCACGCTGTAATCTTCGGAGCATAATGCTGTCGTTCATGAAGCACTTGTGGGTTTTCATTGGCCCAAAAGCGTACATTTCGTTTGTTAACCACACAATCTAAATAAAAATGCGCCACGTCTGAAAACCAAATGTTGTTGAGAGTTTCTTCCCTATCCTCCGCCCGCCGAGCACACAGTAATCTCTGCTGCTTGTGTTCTTCAGTGAGCTTCTGTGCACAGGTCATCTTGTAAGGGTATATACGGACGTCACTTTTAAGAATGCGTTGAACGGAGCGTCTGGATATTCCCAGTTGCACTGCTGCCTTTCTACACGATTTCCCAGGACTTCTCTGTACAGCAACTCGTACCGCTTCAGTATTCTACGGTGAACAAACAGGCTTAGGCCGAGGTCGCTTCGCTTCCAGTACTGTTCCTACCTGTACAAATTTATAGTACAACCTGTGGATGGTCTTCTTGCAAGGGACCCATCGTGTGTTAAACTGTTGTCGAAAACGCCTCTGACTCACAACAAGGCTTTCCGTTTCATGGAAAAGTAACACAATTGCCAATCGTTGCTGTGTCGTCAGTCTTCCATTGTCAGCCATTGCTGCTTACAGGTCTCCTAGCGGCAGTATCGTGAATTACACGTCATTTCGTAACTCCTTTGTTTTTCCAAGCTCTGCTGGTACTGCTGGATCCCAGCTGGATGTCTAATGTGCGTCGTAAATTGTGAAAGAAACAATTGGTAACAGATTTCGTGAGCCACCCTGTAGCTCGATGGAACGTGGACCGTACACAGAAAGAGTTGTCACAGGGCAGTGTAGTGCAGAAGATAACACACAGAAATGCAGAATTAGACGAACAGAAATGACGCTTTTATTGAAAGACGATAACTACACTGAAGTCATCACGATACTTGCTAGTCCCTTGGACGTAATAAAAGGCGCAACACGGCTTCTTAGTAGAGAGACTGATCGCCAAGGATGGCAACTCATGTGCTGCTATGTGATCCCATGCTAGCCACCAGGTGTGTAAGGAGTTCTTGTCGTAGAGCATTGCATTCCTCCATCAGCACAGTTGACAACTACTGGATGGTGGTTGAAACGTAACAGTCCAATTAAAACTAATAAAAACGCATAAATTTTAACCATAAACAGTAGTTTCTGACATAGAGGTGTATGGAAATATGTACTTGTGAAAAGGTTACGAAGGAAATGATTACAGAATCTTAATTACACTAATGTGTAGAAGTCTGTGAAGTGGTAGGAACATTTTATATGATATGAATCTCCTGTAAGTTGTAAATATAACAAGTGTATTGTTAACATTCGATACCTAAGTGTTTATATGTGCTTCAATTTATATAAAGATTAGAATTCACTAATGTATTTAATATATAAGAATCTAGGTAATCTTTAAAATGTGACATTTGTTTTAGGATGAGAGTTTTAATTGCTAATTAATCGAAAAATGATTCTAAACAATGCCGAGGATTGTTCGGGATTGTTTAGAATATATATATAAGGGTAGCCATATTGGCATAGGAGTCAGTCTGGTTTTGGATTTTAGACAGAAAGCATGTAGCTTGTTGTGCAGATTTATTTCATTATTGTAAGTATATTACAACTTGTTTCAGATTTATCAAGATGCTTTCAATTAATTTGAGATTATAATAAATGTTCAGTAGAAACAAAAAACAGAATTAATTATTTAAAAAATAACTTAATAGTTTTTTTACAGTTACTGTTTTAGGACTTATGCTGCGACAGATTGCCAGATACGATGAGTAAAACAACCGCTAAGAATGTTATATGGTCTGTGCACGTGGACATGCTGCAACACGAGGCCCCCCCCCCTCCAGCGAATCGCACACCTGTTCGATGGTATTTAAGTCAGGGGAACAGGCAGCCCAACCATTCACCGAATATCCTCTCGTTCCTAGAGTCCTCTACGTGCGCAGTTCGAAGTAGTTGCACACTGTCATCCGTGAAAATGAAGTGAGGTCCGAGAGCTACCCCGAAAAGACGAAAATTTGGAAAGAGTGCAGTGTGACACTAATGGTGACTGGTGTGTGTACCCAAGAGTCCCATAGGATAGTTCGTAAGGGGAGGGGACATACTTGAGGGTGCGATGTCGTGTGACTAGGGCCTGCAATCGGGTAGACTATTCGCTGGGTGCAAGTCTTTAGATTTGGCGCCACTTCAGCGACTTGCGCACCGATGGGGACGAAATGATGATGATTAGGACAACACAACACCCAGCCACTGACCGGAGAGAAAATCTCTAACCCAGCTGGGAATAGGACTGACATTATGCCACGCTGACCACTCGGCTACTGGGGGTGGACATACTTGGGGGTATGGGGTATTTTTAAAATTCTGGAAGACAAATGGTGGGTTGTAAGTAACCATAAAAAAGTTCTAGTTCCGACCCCATTAAAAACCTTCATGATATCGATATTTCTTTCAAAACTGAAACTGTGTGCCGGACCGTGACTTGAACTTGGGATCTTTGCCTTTCGTGGGCAAGTGCTCTATCATCTGAGCTACCAAATCACGACTCATGACCCGTCCTCACAGCTTTAATTCCGCCAGACCTTGACTCCTACCTTCCAAAGCTCTTCTGCAGACCTAGCAGTACTATCACTCCTGGAAGAAACGATATTGCAGAGACATGGCTTAGCCACAACTTGGGAGATGTTTCCAGAATGAAATTTTCACTCTGCAGTGGAGTGTGCACTGATGTGAAACTTCCTGGCAGATTAAAGCTGTGTGCCAGACAGAGACTGGAGCTCGGGACCTTTGCGAGTTTCATATCAGTGCACACTCTGCTGCGGAGTGAAAATTTCATTCTGGGCATTTACATCATTTTCTTCAAAGAAAAATTCTTGACTACACTATATTTTTCCCTTCCCCTCAGAGCTAGGGGGTCAGTAGTGGGAAGCGGTCGAAGGGTAAGGTCGCCCATGAGTGTACTGTCTTTAAAGATTTGGAGCTCAGTAAGCCCATGCAACATTATGCCTCTCCACGCCATACACCTGGACCATAAAAACGATCACATTCGACATTGTTCCTGGCTGCTTTTCCTGTTCCCACTTCTCGCCATATGAGAGTGCATCCAGCATTGTCGAACACGACTCGCGTCCCACCGAATAAAATCCCATAGAGCACGTGCAGAATGCCTTGCGAACACATACTGCACCACGTTCAAGTGTACCAACGGCCGTCCAGCAGTTGATAACCACGCAGTTGGAGGAATGGAACGCCCTCCCACAAGAACTCTTTGCCAATCTTGTGGCCAGCATTGGAACATATGCAGGGCATGCACAGCCATCCGTGCTGATCACATCCTATTACGGACCATGCCCCACCTTTTGTAATGTTCTAGGGACCATTATGAACTGCAGTGACTTCCACATAATTACTCTCTGTGAATAAAAATGTAATTTCTGTTTATTTCATTGCGTACTATACTGTAGTAGTCTTACTATGTATGATCCAAGTTTGGCTCAAATGGCTCTGAGTACTATGGGACTCAACTGCTGTGGTCATCAGTCCCCTAGAACTTAGAACTACTTAAACCTAACTAACCTAAAGACATCACACACATCCATGCCCGAGGCAGGATTCGAACCTGCGACCATAGCAGTCGCACGGTTCCGGACTGCGCGCCTAGGATCCAAGTTTCATCGTGCTAAGTTACTTGGCAGTCACACATCATGCGGAAGTTACTTTCGTCCTTAAGTTATGCACACCAATGCATCCACGTTACGACGTGGAACATGTCAGTTCATCAATAGATTACAGAGGCAAAGGTCACTGCTCATGGTCACGAAGAGTTGCCTGTTGGTATTCTGAAATTTGCTGCTGACGACACTTACGAACACTTGTCAAAATTTTTTACTTCATTAAGTAACTGGGCCCCCCCCCCCCCCCATGAACCATGGACATTGCCGTTGGGGAGGCTTGCGTGCCTCAGCGATACAGATGGCCGTACCGTAGGTGCAACCACAACGGAGGGGTATCTGTTGAGAGGCCAGACAAACGTGTGGTTCCTGAAGAGGGGCATCAGCCTTTTCAGTAGTTGCAGGGGCAACAGTCTGGATGATTGACTGATCTGGCCTTGTAACCCTAACCAAAACGGTCTTGCTGTGCTGGTACTGCGAACGGCTGAAAGCAAGGGGAAACTACAGCCGTAATTTTTTCCGAGGGGATGCAGCTTTACTGTATGGTTAAATGATGATGGCGTCCTCTTTGGTAAAATATTCCGGAGGTAAAATAGTCCCCCATTCGGATCTCCAGGCGGGGACTACTCAAGAGGACGTCGTTATCAGGAGAAAGAAAACTGGCGTTCTACGGACCGGAGCGTGGAATGTCAGATCCCTTAATCGGGCAGGTAGGTTAGAAAATTTAAAAAGGGAAATGGATAGGTTAAAGTTAGATATAGTGGGAATTAGTGACGTTCGGTGGCAGGAGGAACAAGACTTTTGGTCAGGTGAATACAGGGTTATAAATAAAAAATCAAATAGGGGTAATGCAGGAGTAGGTTTAATAATGAATGAAAAAATAGGAGTGCGGGTAAGCTACTACAAACAGCATAGTGAACGCGTTATTGTGGCCAAGATAGACAGGAAGCCCACACCTACTACAATAGTACAAGTTTATATGCCAACTAGCTCTGCAGATGATGAAGAAATTGAAGAAATGTATGATGAGAT
Source organism: Schistocerca americana (assembly GCF_021461395.2). NCBI lineage: Eukaryota > Metazoa > Arthropoda > Insecta > Orthoptera > Acrididae > Schistocerca > Schistocerca americana. Next base: position 264,475,756 of record NC_060120.1, read on the forward strand.
AAAAGAAATTATTCAGGTAGTGAAGGGATGCGAAAATTTAATAGTCATGGGTGACTGGAATTCGAGAGTAGAAAAAGGGAGAGAAGGAAACATAGTAGGTGAATATGGATTGGGGAAAAGAAATGAAAGAGGAAGCCGTCTGGTAGAATTTTGCACAGAGCATAACTTAATCATAGCTAACACTTGGTTCAAGAATCATAAAAGAAGGTTGTACACATGGAAGAATCCTGGAAATACTAGAAGGTATCAGATAGATTATATAATGGTAAGACAGAGATTTAGGTTCAAATGGCCCTGAGCGCTATGGGACTTAACTACTGAGGTCATCAGTCCCCTAGAACTTAGAACTACTTATACCTAACTAATCTAAGGACATCACACACATCCATGCCCGAGGCAGGATTCGAACCTGCGACCGTAACGGTCGCATAGTTCCAGACTGTAGCGCCTAGAAGCGCTCGGCCACTCCGGCCGGCAGAGATTTAGGAACCAGGTATTAAATTGTAAGACATTTCCAGGGACAGATGTGGACACTGACCACAATCTATTGGTTATGAGCTGTAGATTAAAAATGAAGAAACTCCAAAAGGTGAGAATTTAAGGAGATGGGATCTGGACAAACTGATTAAACCAGAGGTTGTACAGAGTTTCAGGGAGAGGATAAGGGAACAATTGTCACAAATGGGGGAAAGAAATACAGTAGAAGAAGAATGGGTATCTCTGAGGGATGAAGTAGTGAAGGCAGCAGAGGATCAAGTAGGTAAAAAGACGATGGCTAGTAGAAATCCTTGGGTAACAGAAGAAATATTGAATTTAATTGACGAAAGGAGAAAATATAAAAATGCAGTAAATGAAGCAGGCAGAAAGGAATACAAACGTCTCAAAAATGAGATCGACAGGAAGTGCAAAATGGCTAAGCAGGGATGGCTAGTGGACAAATGTAAGGATGTAGAGGCTTATCTCACTAGGGGTAAGATAGATACAGCCTACAGGAAAATTAAAGAGACCTTTGGAGAAAAGAGAACCACTTGCATGAATATCAAGAGCTCAGATGGAAACCTAGTTCTAAGCAAAGTAGGGAAAGCAGAAAGGTGGAAGGAGTATATAGAGGGTCTATACAAGGGCGACGTACTTGAGGACAATATTCTGGAAATGGAAGAGAATGTAGATGAAGACGAAATGGGAGATATGATACTGCATGAAGAGTTTGACAGGGCACTGAAAGACCAGAGTCGAAACAAGGCCCTGGGAGTAGACAACATTCCATTAGAACTACTGACGGCCTTGGGAGAGCCAGTGCTGACAAAACTCTACCATATGGTGAGCAAGATGTACGAGACAGGCGAAATACCCTCAGACTTCAAGAAGTATATAATAATTCCAATCCCAAAGAAAGCAGGTGTTGACAGCTGTGAAAATTACCGAATAATCAGTTTAATAAGCCACAGCTGCAAAATACTAATGCGAATTCTTTACAGACGAATGGAAAAACTAGTAGAAGCCGACCTCGGGGAAGATCAGTTTGGATTCCGTAGAAATATTGGAACACGTGAGGCAATACTGATCTTACGACTTATCTTAGAAGAAAGATTAAGGACTTGGAAGAGCAGTTGAATGGAATGGACAGTGACTTAAAAGGAGGATATAAGATGAACATCAATTAAAAGCAAAACGATGATAATGGAATGTAGTCGAATTAAGTTGGGTGATGCTGAGGGAATTAGATTAGGAAATGAGACACTTAAAGTAGTAAAGGAGTTTTGCTATTTGGGGAGCAAAATAACTGATGATGGTCGAAGTAGAGAGGACATAAAATGTAGACTGGCAATGGCAAGAAAAGCGTTTCTGAAGAAGAGAAATTTGTTAACATCGAGTATAGATTTAAGTGTCAGGAAGTCGTTTCTGAAAGTCTTTGTAGGGAGTGTAGCCATGTATGGAAGTGAAACACGGACGATAAATAATTTGGACAAGAAGAGAATAGAAGCTTTCGAAATGTGGTGCTACAGAAGAATGCTGAAGATTAAATGGATAGATCACATAAATAATGAGGAGGTATTGAATAGAATTGGGGAGGAGTTTGTGGCACAACTTGACAAGAAGGAGGGACCGGTTGGTAGTACATGTTCTGAGGCATCAAGGGATCACAAAGTTAGCATTGGAGGGCAGTGTGGAGGGTAAAAATCGTAGAGGGAGACCAAGAGATGAATACACTAAGCAGATTCAGAAGGATGTAGGTTGCAGTAAGTACTGGGAGATGAAGAAGCTTGCACAGGATAGAGTAGCATGGAGAGCTGCATCAAACCAGTCTCAGGACTGAAGACCACAACAACAACAACAAGTAACTGGGCATTCATACGAGCCTCATGGAACAAACCAATGCCGGCCGGTGTGGCCGAGCGGTTCTAAGCGCTTCAGTGCGGAAGGGCGCGACTGCTACTTTCGCAGGTTCGAATCCTTCCTCGGGCATGGATGTATGTGATGTCCTTAGGTTAATGACCTCAGATATTAAGTCCCATAGTGCTCAGAGACATTTGAACCATTTTTTGAACAAACTAATGATAATATTGCTCGATAAGAAAGGAAACATTTACGACATACAAAACTATCCTCCCGTATGTCTAATCTGTATTCTGCACAATGCTTTTATAAGGATACTGTTAAATCTTGTCCGTCCCATCTTTGACGCAACTCAGCCCATTGAGAAGTCTGGATTACGCAGCATTTTCCGCACGTTAGACTACATTTTTGTTATCTGGGAACTGATAAGCAGAGCAAACAAATACCGGGAGTGTCTACTACAGTTTTTGTAGATTGTGAAAAGACCAGTGATTCAGTTAGCCATCCTGCTGTCGTTGAACCCTTTGCTTAGCAAGTGGTCGTAGTGACCAATAATAAAACGCTGCAAAATATACATGAAACGTCTACAGCTTTTTTTAAAGTCAGAGACCCAATTCAAGAATTTCCAATTCACAGAGGAGCGAAACAAAATGATCGCATGATGTCCCAAACTGTTCTCTCCCGTCTCGGAAATGAGAATGTAAAAACTGAACTGGCAGGAAAAGGGAATTATAATCAACAGGAAGAGACTCGCAGACGACGTTGTGCTATTGGCACATGTTTTGAACAGTTACATACGACGTCCGATCTCGCCTCGGAATATCAGGCAGGGGGACTGAAAGACAAAAGTTATGTCAATAAACGGAACACGATAGGAAACATACAAATCAAAAATAGAGTGCTGGATACTGTCAGAGAACACATCTGCTTTGGCCAACTTGTAAATATGACTGGAGACATAAGAGCAGAAATCTTTTGACGCATCTAATTAGGCTCGCAAGCATTTGGAAGGAATAACTATCATCAGGTCAAACATGGCAACAAAACCGGAAAAAAGTAATTTTTCATCAATGCATCTTCTCCGTGTTGACATGGCTGTGAGACCTGGTCACCTCAAGAATAAACAAAGTGGTTTATAAGGAAAGAGAAAAAAGAGGCAGAAGACGTCAGATCAGTGATCGAGGTCAATGACATCCTGGAGATAACAGCAAGGTCTCCAGACCGATGGGGCAAAGACCTGGGAAGATCGCTGGAGTTAAGTGGTTGAATATCGCCTAAGACCATTGCTCGTGAAAGTAGAAGTTGTAGATATATCTGGCATCAGTACTTGGAAAGGCCGCATTATAATGTCCCGTGTGACAGTACCTTTTGATCGTCTGTGCCAGGGTTACGCTTAAGTCCTCAACGTCAGGGAAGACGGAGATGAAGTTAATCGCTCCAACAGAACTGGTGGAAGAAAAAGGCCGGCTTCCAGGACTCAAGTGAAAGCTAGACATCTCTAAGCCCTCTAGCGCAGGAGCGTCCAACGCTTTGGCTTACCTGGATCACATAGGAAGAAGACGAGTATTTTTGGCCCTCATACGGTACATTTAACACTAACAATAACTACTAAGAACATAAATAAAAAAGAAGGAGAAAAGGAGTCCGGAGGTACACAGTTAACACATTTAATTTTTCAAATGGTTCAAATGGCTCTGAGCACTATGGGACTCTGTGGTCATCAGTGCCCCAGAACTTAGAACTACTTAAACCTAACTAACCTAAGGACATCACATACATCCATGCCCGAGGCAGGATTCGAACCTGCGACCGTAGCGGTCACGCGATTCCAGACTGACGCGCCTAGAAGCGCACGGCCACCCCGTCCGGCTTTTAATTTATCATTATTTATACTAAAAACAACAAGATGGAACTTATTTCACATTTTATAAATGATATTCCACTAACAATGTTGTAAACAGGGTGAGTCTCTAACTATTGTCACCTAGAATAACTCCGAAAGTACGACAGTAGCTGAAAAGTTTGTGGGACAATAGTTGCATGGGGCAGCGGGGGCCATAAAGTGACGTTGGTTTGTTGTTGCTAAGTGGGGTCGCTTCAGAGACATGAAGGTCAACTTTGTTTTTTTAAATGGGATGCTATAGTTTGGTACTTATTTTCTGATAGCGGCTATGGAGACGAATCCAATGATTTGTAACAGTAAGGTTCTTGAAGGTCAACGAATGTCAAAAAGGTGGAATGAAGGTCCTTTTACAGAAAGTGTTCGAAGTGATGACCATTGGTATCAATGCATTGCTGCAATCTTCTTTTCAAGGATTGAGAGGTATTCCTTATTACTTCGGCATTTATCGAAGCACATGCTCTGACAATTCTATCTCGCATATCTTCGGGTGTAGTTATAAACAATGTCTTTTACGAATACTAACAAGAAAAAGGATTGATTTTTGTGGTGGTACGATCATACTCTTTGTGAAGAATGGATTACAGGCAAGATTAAGTTTGTTTTATTTGTAGCAGCGGTTTGATAATGCAGATTTCCTGGCTCGTCAGACATCCAGACCACGAATCATTTTGCTTTTCATACTTTTTTTCCCTATTTATGGATCATTGTGAGAGAAATGGATTTAAGAAATTGATTTTGGAATTTTGTTTAAGGAAAGATCATATACGTGAAGCTTAATTTTTGTAATCCTTGGATCACAGTTTCCGAAGAAAACTATTATTGAAGTTTCATTAAATTTCATTAACGCAAATGGTATGAGATTGCTATTGAGTCCATTTAACCTAGAATCATTGTCCACATCCAAAGAGTCAGTAATTTTTCAATTTACTTAAAACCATTGTCAAAAATTATGAATCAAGATTGATTGCAATGTTTTTAGAGAACGTACTGCACCTTTGCGTATCTCAGTTATTAGGTTTTGCAGCTCTGACATCGAGACGCGCTGTATCTACGAGAGTAGTTTGCACGGCTTTATTCAGTGTGTAGAAGTATGAAACCGGAATTTCTAGCCGTCAGTGTAGGGCCCGTGAGACCGCGTCTGCAGCGCCTTCTGATTGCTGTAACGGCTGACGACGAATGTCAACACCCAGTAAACCAAGTTCCATACATCGGTGTCTGTTTCAAACCTGTAAACATGTCGAGTTTTGTGCCTACGAACTACGCTTTATGGACAGCATTGGTTTTCTGTTATCATTTGAAGAAACGGCTGACGATAAATGTCAACACCCAGTAAACCAAGTTCCATACATCGGTGTCTGTTTCAAACCTGTAAACATGTCGAGTTTTGTGCCTACGAACTACGCTTTATGGACAGCATTGGTTTTCTGTTATCATTTGAAGAAAACTGCTGCGAAATCGCATCGAATGCTTGTCGAAACTTTCGGCGAAAATGGTTCAAAAAATTCAAAAGTGGCGATTTTGACGTGAGAAACGACGAGAGCGGGAAACCACTGGAAAAGTTCGAAGACAACGAATTGCATGCTTTATTGGATGAAGATGATACTCAAACTCAACAGGAACTCGCGGAACAATTGAATGTGACGCAGAAAGTCGTTTCTCTTAGGTTGAAACTCGAGGAACAATTTAACGTGACGCAGGAAGCCGTTTCTCTTAGGTTAAAAACTACGGGAAAGTTGCAGAAAGTGGGATAATGGGTTCCACACGAACTGAATGAAAGACGGTAAGCAAATCGAAAGACCACTTGTGAAATGCTGCTCACCAGATACAAAAGAAAGCCATTTCTCCATTGAAGAGTGACAGGTGATGAAAAATGGAATATTTTGGGAATGCTGAGCGTCGTTAATCATGGGTGAATCCAGCAAACCATCGCCATCCACTGCAAGACCAAATCGCTTTGGAAAGAAGACAATGCTCTGTGTTTTGTGGATCAGAAGGGTGTCACCTATTATGAGCTGCTAAAACCTGATGAAACCGTTAACACTGAACGTTACCAACAGCAAATGATCGATTTAAATCGAGCATTACGTGAAAAACAACCGGAATATGGAAAAATGCAACGCAAAGTCATATTGCTCCGTTATAACGCCCCATATAACACAGCAGAACGGGTCAGAGAAACGATCGAGGCGTTTAGTTGGTAAATACTAGGGCGTGCGGTTAATTTCTAGACTTGGCTCTGTCCGATTATAATCTATTTGCAACTCTAGACACACTCTCGCTGAATAACGCTTCAATTCGTGTGAAAATGTACGAAAATTGCTCGCTGACTGGTACGCTTCAAAAGACCTGCTTTTTCTTCTTTTTTTGTGGTATTCATAGGAAATTTTTGGAAATTTGTGGTAAGATCCTATGGGACCAAACTGCTGTCATCGGTCCCTAAGCTTACCCACTACTTAATCTAATTTAAACTAACTTGCGCTAAGGACAACACACATACCCATGCCCGAGGGAGGACTCGAAAAAAGTAAGTAAACTGTAACCTGCTTATTATTTCAAAGGTAAGCCATAACATTTATCCTACTGTGAGACAAGACGCTCGGAGCTTTCACGTAAAAATGTTTGTGGTTGCCTACGGAAGAATAATTTTACCCAGAAGTGCAACTCTTCGACGGAAGCAAATCGACGCCCACGAATGTTTGGCTTCTGGGCTCCAAAAATCGGATGCAGAAATGTAGGGTTTCCCTTAACAGGTCAGGCGTGCACTACACATAGGAAGCGGCTACTAGGGTAGCGGAGTACGTGTGGCGTGCACATGGGTTTTTTTTTAAGTTAGAAAACCCCTCCCTTGGGATCAAAGACGATTTGCCTGCTAAATCAGCCACAGTGACCTCAGAGAATCGTGGCCCTCGTAGATCAGAGATAGAAAAGATTAACATGATTTTAGTAAACTGCAGGAGTATCCAAGGAAAGGTCCCAGAATTAGTACCTCTTACTGAAGGTAATAATGCACAGATAGTATTGAGAACAGAAAGCTGGTTGTAACCAGACGTCAGTAACAACGAAATCCTAAGTTCAGATTGGAATGTTTATGGTAAGGATAGGTTAGACGCCAATGGTGGCAGCGTTTTTATTGCAGTAAAAAATTCGATAAAATCTAGCGAGGATATCACGGATTCCGAATGTGAATTAATGTGGGTGAAACTGAGTGTCAAACAACGGTCAGAAATAGTGATTGGATTCTATAGACCACTTGGGTCAGGATCTACAGCTGTAGAGCGCTTCAGACAGAATTTGCAGAATATCATTAGTAATTTTCCTGATCACGCCATTGTAATAGGGGGTGACTTCAACTTACCAGGTATAAATTCGGAGTATTATGCTATCAAAACTGGTGCCAGATACCAGGATTGGTGTGGCATTGTTCTGGATGTCTTGTCCGAAAATTATCTTGAGCAAATAGAGAACCAACTCGTGAGGGTAACGTCTTAAACCTCCTAGCAACAAACAGAACTGAACTTATCGAATCAGTTAAGGTGCAGGAAGGTATCAGTGATCATAAGGCTGTGACAGCATCTATGACGACGGATCCTACAACGAATGTTAAAAAACGTAGGAAGATATATTTGCTCAGCAAGGGTGTCAGGATACAAATTTCAGAATACGTCAACAGTCAGCAGCAAATATTCTGTGATTAGGACGAAGATGTGGAAAACAAATGTAAGAAATTTAAAGGCATCGTTCAATATGCCCTAGACAAGTATGTTACGAGTAAGATTTGAAGGGATGGGAAAGACCCACCATTGTTTAATAGCCAAGTTAGAAAAGCGCTACGTAAACAAAGAGCACTTCATCTCAGATTCAAGATAAGTAAAAACCTAGCTGACAAACAAAAGCTGAACTAAGCGAAAATGAGCGCAAGGAGAGCAGTGAGAGAATCGTTCAGTGATTTTGAAAGCAAGACGTTGTCAATTAACCTGACAAGGGAACCTCCCCATATCCGGAGTACCACAGGGAAGTGTGATAGGGCCGTTGCTGTTTACAATATATATAAATGATCCAGTAGAAAGCGTCGGATGCTCTTAAAGGCTATTCGCGGATGATGCATTGTCTATACCAAACAGGGTTGGAGGGATCAGATAGCGGTACCGAAAGTACCTTCCGCCACTCACCTTTAGGTGGCTTGCGGAGTATGATGTAGACGTAGATGTAGATGAAAAATATGGAAATCGCACAGGGAGAGATCGGGATAATATGGAAAATACGTAATCGTTTTCCAGCGAAACTTTTACAGCGTAGCCGAAACAGCGTTGCCAACATGCAGGCGGGAATTAACCTGCGACAGAATGATGCCTCCGTTAACATTCCTGGACGGTTAAATTCGATGGCGCACTTCACTTCTTGCAAAGTGCCCACGCATCTCTGTGCATTAATTGTGGCGCTGTGCTCCAGAAAAGTGAAATAAAAAGACCAGCATGACTTCCCGGGAGCTGGCATGCGCGTTGTTTCCATTACGCTGCAGGAATTTATCTGGGAAGCCATTACACATCCTGTATGCAGCCACGATCTCTCCCCCATGCGATTTACATATTTTGGAAGCCGTGAAGAAAGGCATTCGGAGCCGTTGATTTGCTTCGGACAAAGAGGTGTTCTCCTCGGTACAATCTTGATTCCGTAGGCAACAGCAATCATTTTTTCGTGAACGCACCAACCATCTTCTCTCACAGTGGGATAAATGCGTTAACAGTTTTGGCAATTACTTTTGGAATAATGAACAGTTTATTTACTTTTTTCCATCTGTTTTGTGTGCATTTGACTGCCCCTGTGGTTCAAATGGCTCTGAGCACTATGGGACTTAACATCTTTGGTCATCAGTCCCCTAGAACTCAGAACTACTTAAACCTAACTAACCTAAGGACATCACACACATCCATGCCCGGGGCAGGATTCGAACCTGCGACCGTAGCAGTCGCGCGGTTCCGGACTGAGCGCCTAGAACCGCACGACAACCGCGGCCGGCACTGCCCCTGTGTCCGAGGAGTAATGGTCAATATTCAGGAATGTGACAGCGACCATCATTCGAAGCAAAAAATGTAGTAAGCATGGGCTCTAAAACGCACACCTTAAGAGCTAAGGACACTTGTTCAGATTTGTTTCTTAGTGTCGAAGATGAAGAAACTGACCATTATTCATGAGACATCCTGCAAATTCGTTGATAAGAAATTTATTATTTTCAGAAATGCTTTTCTTGCATTCTTTTATATGTTCCCTACGCATCGTAAGCAACTACATTCCATTACCCTTGTCTTAGTTTTGTCGACACTTACCTCGCAGCCTGTTTTCAAACTACTATCCCCAAGTGTCACCTAAGCTTTGTTCTACTCTGTGTTATTGTTAGTTGTTAGTTACCGGAGATGGCAACTCTGTGTAATACATTTCGCTCCCTGTGTACTAGCAAATCAGTTACAAGTTTAACTGCGTATAATTCTACCTTCTATACTGTGTACATAGAATACGTAAAATCCAGTTTTTTTGCTGTCCTTTCTGGTGTTGCCATTTTAAAAGCCAGCAATCTAAAACGACCAATGCTAAAATTTCACATTTTCTCGGAGCAGCAACTTTGCGCCGGCTGCATCGGTCACCTGTACCTCTCGGCTCGATTAGTCACGGAAGTACTCCGCTACCAGTACAAAGCATGGCTCTACTTCTGGTGCCTTTTTCTGTCAGAGAAAGCGGAATGTCGACAATAGCACGCCGTCCGTCGAGCGTAACGAGCAGCTAGCTATTTTTGACTTGGGAGTGTACTCGCACGCCTCCATGTAACTGAGATATTTCCAGCGCTATCGGCCTTTATAAGTACCAGTGATTGGCTGGAATAATTTTTTCAATTATTACGAGGACGAAGAGATAAATTTTGAGCCAGGCATGGAGATAAATTGGATATCATTTAAATCTATTTCCCTTCGAATCGACAGTCTGGAATACCGTCTTGACAAAAGATTTTTGCGACCACTTTTTGACGTATTACTGTTTTGTCAAATAATGATATTACTGCAGAACCGTGGCTGTTATACCCGTCGACTGGAGTGCTCATATCTTGAAGCCAACAAAATATCGCGCCTGCTGTAGCTCAGTGAATTCCTGTCTTGAGATTTACAGACGAATGATCGTTTTTGAAAGTGTCTTGCAATATGTACGATGAAATGGATAGATGAGACGCGCTGAAAGTATATTACTAATTTTCTAGAACGGAGAAGCTGGACAGTTCAAGAAGAGACTACAGGGTAGATAACATTTATTTGGTATTGTATAAGAACTGCTTGTAGGACAGTTAAACGTCTCAACGCTGTAAAATGGTGCAAGATTGAGCACTTACGGTTTAATTAGGGATATACTGAAGAAAACTTCACAAATTACAATTATATTTTAACTGCCATTTCATCTAACTTCTGCCTATTATATAACAGTTTCTGAAACCCATATGTGCAATCTAAACTGTAGTTCGTACTTAGTAAAAAAAGTAATGCAAATGCCCAGTCTGGGGGGGGGGGGGATAGGAGTGGGGTAGGAGTGCGTTTCTAGTGGGGTAAATTTGCATATTATTATTTGAGAAAAACACGTGTGCCATTCAGTTTTTCTTCTTTATTTAATTTATAGAGTACATAAACATAATATGCCTTGTTTCTGTTATTGTTGATACAGGATTTGATTTAATGAACAATTCTGGGGTCTGTGAATAAAACCTCGTAAAAATATTACAATTGGGGGGGGGGGGGGAACAATTGTTTAATAGAGATCTTAGATGAAGTGTCCAGAACCTCCGTAAAAAGAACAGGATTCATGCCACCACTCCTTGCACTTTAGACATTGAATCCAGTCTTCTGTTTGTAGATTATTGTACTTTTCAGCACAACTCGGCCAGTGAAAAGTCTGTGGGATTTCCATCGACGTATTTAGGTTTTGCTTTGCTTTCTTTTTGTTTGCTTGATGTGAATCAAACAGTTTCCTCTTTGGCTTCTTTGAAAAATTGGAAATTTGTGGTAAGTACCTATGGGACCAAACTCCTGGGGTCATCGGTCCCTAGGCTTACACACTACTTAAACTAACTTACGCTTAGAACAAAACAAACACCCATGCCCGAGGGAGGACTCGAACCTCCGACGGAGGAAGATCAGCGGACCGTAGCACGGCGTCTCAGACCAAGCGGCTACCCTGCGCAGCTTGGCTTCTTTATTCCTTGTTCTGTTACCTGGGATTCCAGTTACTTCTTAAACGGGATTCCAGATACTATTTCTTTTCTGGCAATTTCCATAATGGAAGCATCCCGAAAACTGTGGCTAAGCTGTGTCTCCGCAGTATCCTTTCTTTTACATGTGGGCAAGTGGAAACGTATTGACAGTTCTTTTAACAGCGACAGAATCACTGTTCTTTAGTGAATACTTTTTTTTCCTTTTTGTACTGTGAATTCTTGTAATTCACCGCTTCCACAGGAGTGGAAGACAAGATAACAATTTCGAGCGCAGCATACTTTTTCCAACGATTCCATAGGAATATATGTGAAATGCTTTAGTAAGCTTTTGTAAGAAAGGAAATTCGCTTATGTGCATAATGTCAGGTACCTACACAAAATACGCACATACGTTTTCTGACTTTTGCTTAATCTAGTACAGATACCGAAACGATGTCAAGATAGGTAGCGTAATATATTACAAAATGTTGATTATACTGGTGCAGTGAGCTGCATATTAACGATATGTCGTCTCAAAAGCTTAGTCATTCACCACGTTTTACATCTGAGGACCAACATCCACCCCAATTTTCAACTTATGGAAATACCTCGAGTATTTTAAAGTGATTCACTTACACAACCGAGATTTTCGTCACTTTACCTAATATGAGGGATACTAAGAAACACTTAGCATATGTCTTTACTTCTGAATCTATACTCCGTTCATCATAACAATAAACCTGATGTAAACAACACAAGCGCGATGATTGGTCAGAAGCCTTAGCACAGGTACACTTGCGCTGTTTCGGCCGCGCGGGATTAGCCGAACGGTCTTAGGCGCTGCAGTCATGGACTGTGCGGCTGGTCCTGGCGGAGATTCGAGTCCTCCCTCGGGCATGGGTGTGTGTATGTTTGTCCTTAGGATAATTTAGGTTAAGTCGTGTGTAAGCTTATGGACTGATGACCTTGGCAGTTAAGTCCCATAAGATTTCACACACATTTTGAACTTGTCTTGTTAAGCTCTTGGAAGTAGGTCCTTCTACGTATTAGATATATTATTACTAAGTTGCATTAAATGAAACTTTAAGATATTCAAATGTGTTAACAGCCATCAATGTTTTACCCAATCACGCTTTAGCTACGTACTTTTTATTTCAAAAGTTATGTACAGTCACAGCCTCTGCAGTGTTGGCTCTGTCGCGCCATTAATGCGCAGTATGAAACTGTCTGAAGCTGCTTCCTGTTCCGTAGTGAAACGCGTGTGGAACACGATGCCGAGAAATAGGTTGTTCCTAATGTTTTTCATAAATTTACAGAGATAATCGGCTTTTAAGTTTTCCGAGAGAATGTGTTATATACAGTTGCGACACAACTACTCATCGGATGTATATCGGAATCGGCAGTGTAATTGAATGATAACCAATTACAATTCATGGTTCGCTGGTTTAAATCTCGTCTGAGTCATTTTAATTTCTCGTTCAATTTGAAATACCTACATCTCATAATTGTGAAATTCATCATCATTTTTTATGAATAATGCACGTCTTCCTGTTTCTAATTACGTATTGCACGCGGAATTCCTGTCTTCATTTCAAATACAAATTCTTAATTAACGATATTTTATGAAAGACTGTTAATCGAAGTTGCTGGAATTAAGAAAACGTAATTTTTTAGGCAAAAATGAAAAACCAAATACTCTTTATTTGGACTATGTCCATCGTTTTATACCACAGATGTAGATAAGCATCGTAGAAACATGAAAAACAATCATTTTCATAGCATCGAGCACACCATACAAATACTGAAATTTAACGTTTGCCACTGTACCATTACAATATGAACCCAACAGAACTGATCTGGAGCCAAGTTACAGGATTTGGCCAGAGAAGTGACAAGACTGTTCAGCTGCCAAACGTTCTGTAACTAACGCCCGCAGCTGTTTTGCACGTCGCTGCCGAACGTTGGCGGCAAATAGAACGGCTCGTCATGAAGGAAGAGGAAAAAATACGGCGCCTGGTTGGCTTCGTGGATTCCGTTGTTGATAGGCTCGTTATCAACGTAGCAGCTGACATTTCCAGAACTGAAATGTTCGGACTCGGATAAGGAAGGCGCTAAGAGATTACCAGACGCCTGATTGTAATTAATACTTTCAGAGGCTTCAGTATTCAACAGAACGATGAAATCCCTGAATCACACACAGCTCGCTCAGAAAAATTACCGTTTAAGTTTTCATCACTCTTGTTTGTAATTAGGATAATATGTCAGGTGAGAACGAGAGCAATTTATGCTTACCGTCTGGTCACGTAAGTAGCGCGCGTTACTGCTGGAGTTTTTCCGAATATTATTCCCTCTCTTTAAAAATTAAATGAGATTCGAAGCTATATTGTTTCTTTGCTCGTCTCTTTTTACGTCTGAACTGCAACTACCCACATCATTGCAGGTTAGGCTTATTTCACACCAAGCCGGCAGTCGACATTTTTGCCGGGCCGACAGGGGACCTACCGCCTCTTCACACGTAGCCGACAGCCGGACGGCATGCCGTGACGTCCTTCCGTATCTGGTGCATATTCAGTTGACCTCGACTACAAATGGAACAGGACCAGCTGTTAGCGTGGTATCTCCTGTACAGACGTTTGGAAAATAGAGGAAAAAGAAGAGTGCATTGGGTCCATCCACTCAATATGAGAAGAGATGAAGTGGGTGCAGTCTGTCCTTTTTGAGTTAATAAGGTGAGATGAAGATAAGTTTTTTAATTATTTTCGGATGAGTTTACGAACTTTTGACGATCTACATGCACGAATGAAGAGTTCCGTTCAACGCCGTAATACATCCCTCCGAGAATGTATCCAGTCTATACAAATGTTGGCAATTACAATCAGGTGAGTGCGAAAGAAAACAATAGCTAAATTTTTTTAAAAATTTATTACCCTAAAGGATGTACATTTTTGTTGGCACCTTAATAAATTTAAACATTGCTTAAACACTAAACGATCCAATACTGAATTTTCAGAGACTTATGAAGCATGGAGATCCGGAAGATGTTCCTGAAAATTGTTCCACTGCTTGTTCGCAATACTGTGTGTCGGTAGTGGGTGGTTAACTGTTTACTGCAACATTTGTAGCTTCTTTTTCCTAATAAAGATGGAAACTAGAGGTTATAGCAAAGAGAGTGATTCTACTACATAAAGAATGTTCTTTGTGGAAATCAATGATGGAAAAAAACTTAATTCCTGAAGACAGGTGCCTTCGTAGTACAGTTAAGTCCAAAGGTAGCTTATTTTTTAATTGGTGGTGAAGCGTTTGGACTGCATCAACGCCTTCTACGACCGTACTCTGGACACCAATTAACAGTTGCTAAAAGAGTGTTCAATTAGCGCCTGTGAAGAGCCCGGAGGTACGTAGAATGTTCATTTGGGATACTGACTAATGAATGGAGGATTTTCCACAGAGCTATAAATTTAAAACCCGATTTTGCTCTTGAAATTGTCAAGGAGTGTGTTGTTTTGCACAATACCATTCTCAAAAAAGAAGGCTACACCCCGAGGATACTCTGTCCATAACTGGACTTGAAAGTACTCGTATAACAAGAAGTAAATGTCTACGTGGTGGAATTTTTGCCCGTAATGTACGAAAAATGTTGACGGATTATTTTATGGCACCTGAGGTGTCTGTGAAACGGCAATTATCTAAAATTTAATGTGCCACGGATGTAATTTTTTTATATTTAACGTAAAAAATAAAGACTGTACCTACTATAGTCGTGTTTGTCACACATCCGTTCGAAGCCTTCGTTCAGTTCTTTGCAAACTTCGATCCATGCATTCCTTGTTTGTATGGTATCCTTGTAAGTACCTAAAGTCTTGTCCCACGAAACTTGATGTAAGGATCTATATATCAATTTCCGCCATGACACAGTACACTAGGAACGTCCAGAACAGATTGAACCACCAACAAAGCAAAACACAACTGCCCGGCACACGATAGTTGTCGGGTAGATGTGTAGCACTCTACTGTTCTGCACGCCCCACACCTGCACCAGTATTAACGCACGGCACCGACAACGGGCCGACACAGTGGGGGCCGCCGGCATCCCACAGCCTCGGCCCGGCTGTCGCCCTGATGTGAAACTTCCCGCAAGCGCCTCACCCTCAGAGCCGGTGCCGGGTGCCGGGTAGATGTGAAATAAGCCTTAGTTGGAACGCTGGCTGGCCAGTGCTGTCCAAGTTTAATGCGTCGGTAAGGCCGTTATCCTGCATTATCGCTCAGTCTATGTGCGTGCTAAAATGGTTCAAATGGCTCTGAGCACTATTGGACTTAACATCTTAGGTCATAAGTCCCCTAGAACTTAGAACTACTTAAACCTAACTAACCTAAGGACATCACACACACCCATGCCCGAGGCAGGATTCGAACCTGCGACCGTAGCAGTCCCGCGGTTCCGGACTGCAGCGCCAGAACCGCGAGACCACCGCGGCCGGCTATGTGCGTGCAACACAGGATAAAACGTAGCCTTATGATCGTACTTGGCTGCACTGGTCACAGCTTGGCTTCCGCTTCACGTGAAACGAAATCCGATAGGATTCAAGACACGCGGAATAATATTTACGTCACGTTTATTCTTATGATGAACAGAGTGTAGTAAAAAGCACAACAGCACGACATTTGGTTTGTAAAAAGAATGTCGTAAATTATGCAGCACAAATGCGTAATGACATACTCGGCTTCGTGCTCCCGGTCACGTGACTTATATGTTGGTTTCAGTAAAATGACTTCCAGCGCTGTCTATGTTATCTATGGTCTATGCTATTTCGTGCCCTGCAGAGTAGCCGACTGCTGGATTATTAAAACTGAGATATATGCGTTGCGCAGTCTTGTCTGCCGCTCAACTTACCCCACTCTACTCTATAGGCTGAAGAATGTGCTCGAACTGCAAAGACACAATTTCAGCCGTTGTTGAGGGGTATTATCTGAGTTTTTCGTATGAGACACCGGGTGGCTTGTTACAGAGTAGTTCTATTTCGTTTGATTTCTTAACCTCGTTTATCTTCTTGTCTATTTTGCACTGAAAATGTCGGCACATTAGAGCAAATATCGACGATATGCGCTGTGTGTCTTGTTTGGAAACAACCTTGTTCCAATCACTCACGGCCGTTGCTGCTGACAACATTAATGTCTCGTTCATTCTTCATCCTCACGTTTGCGTTTAGTACTTCACGGTTCCGTCACGGATTTGTTCTTCTGGCAGTGTTAGCTGTGATAACAGCGCTTAACAGTGGTACTCGGCAGGATGGGCATCTTTATAGACGAAAGGTTGACCGACATGGGCCTCGTGCGTTGGTGTACTGTTCAAATTCATCCTGTGGGTGTTTATTGCGATCACTAACACCGCCCTGTGTGTCAGAGATGACACATTACTGAATAAATCAATGGCATTCCTTTTTTTTAATATAATGATCGTCATGATGAATGTCCACGAAACAGCCACACTCTCAAAGTCCCAATTTAGCAGCTGTTCCCTACATCGAAGATTAATCATGAAAATAGCCATGCAAACAGACAACTTCCAGCCAGTGTTTACTAACAACCAAATGGTTCAAATGGCTCTAAGCACTATGGGACTTCATCTGAGGGCATAACTCCCCTAGACTTAGAACTACTTAAACCTAACTGACCTAAGGACATCACACACATCCATGCCCGAGACAGGATTCGAACCTGCGACCGTAGCAGCAGCTCGGTTCGGGACTGAAGCGCCTAGAACTGCTCGGCCACAGCGGCCGGCTACTAACAATCAGCGTACAGGACGCACGATAGGAATTACTAGCACAGACAGTAAAATCAACAAATAGATAAGGAGAAAATGGAGTGTAGGATTTAATTTTAACAGTATTGAAAATGAAGTGGATGTGAAAGAGGCGTACAGCGAGGGGAATGAGTCGTCTCTCGACTACGGAAATTTATTGAAGATTTCAACGATAAAGCGGCCTCTTAGTCAGTAGTGCTGCGCAGTATTTCCGAATACGCAGTAATATTGAACGTAAAGGATGCGATTGAGAAGTCACGCAATAAGATTGAGGAAATCAAAAAAATTTTGAAATAGACTGCGCTGCCTGAAAATGTGGCTAGTATTGACAATATCATCGCTATTATGTCGCGTGATACAGTCTCTGGGTATGTATGTGTTCGCTGTTCATTGTTGTTTTATTGAAAGTGAGTTCAAAACAAGACGAAATACTGTTCTTAGACTGCACCAAAATGTGGGATGTTAAGGCAGATGAATACCAAAATAGAAATATTAAGAGTGAATCAAATGAGTTGTTGCTCACAAAATACAGGGAACAGTATCCTAAGCCACGAAGGAACATATTTAAAAAAAACTAATTAATGCACAGTTATGAATAAAAATACACGACGTTAAAAACACATATTCTATATTTTGAGAGGGGGTAAAGACAAAAATATCCAGTGTACATGAGCCCTAAACTGCATACATTAAGAACTTTGTGCACTTGTTCGGCTTCGCTGTAATGTGAAACACGTCTCTTCTACTGTAAGCTGCACCTTTTTTAAAGAAATATATTACATTTTTCGCTGAAGTCGACAGTGTGCTGTAGATCTTCCCAGTATGTTAATACTATTATTAGTCCTTTTCAATTGGTTGGTTGGTTTGTGGGGGTTGAAGGGACCAGATTCAATTCTTTAGCCTTATAGCTTAACTTCAAGTATTCAAACTGTTTGTTTTCCAATCTCGATGTGTCTAGAGAAGTGCTTTCAGTCGCAACCCTACTGATTACCATAATTCTTGTTATAAATTGTATGAGGGAGAGTTATGTTATATGAAATGACAAGGGAGTTGAACACAGTTGTATTACAGATTTGCTATGAACATTTAAATTAAAATGTCCACTTGGCATTACGGTATCTCATTTTCCGCAGACGCTGTAGAGAGTGTAACAATAGACAAATAGTGTGAATGTGGTTCGAAGAACCCTCTGCCAGGCATTTAAGTGTTAACTGCAGAGTCGTCATGTAGATGTAGATGTTATTCTGTTTAGAAATTAAAAGCTTTAATAATGCCTGTTCATAAGTCACTGAAAATCATCAGATTGAGCCCATTGTATCGTGACTGTTACTAAGAACGTCCCGTCAATTCTACGTCTATAGCACAATTTACAGAATGCTAATCACTGCAAAATCGGAGGGCGTATTTTATGTTACTTCCTAGTAAAAATGACCACTCCGCCCACCACTTCTCTTCTCGTAGTAGCTGGTAGTCCCTGAATAACTATAAATTTTAACATAAAGTTCTTACTCAAATTCAAATGTGTGTGAATTCCTAAGGGACCAAACTGCTGAGGTCATCGGTCCCTAGACTTACACTCTACTAAAACTAACTTGTGCTAAGGACTACACACATACACACACACACACACACCCATGCCCGAGGGAGGACTCGAACCTCCGGCCGGAGAGGCCGCGCAATCCGTGACATGGAGCCTCAAATCACGCGCCCACTACGCGTCGCAGTTCTTACTCAACTTGGGCAAAACGAAACGAAACAAAACGCCACAATCACGCTTAATGTATACAGAAACGAGTCTCAGAGATATTGGCACACACCGCCGCTAACCAGCCAGGCAGTCGTACTGGGTGTACAAATAGCATGCGATTCTTCAGAATGCCTGGGGTTTCCAAGCGATCAGCGCTGCGATTTATCCACACACGTACGATCTACGAAGAGATCGGTCGCTTAGACACGTGCGATCTATGTAGGGATCGGTCGTCCACGCGAGAGATCGATGCGATCCGTCCCTTTTGTGTTGGACCCTTTAGGTCGTTCGCAACATCAAAAAGCTTGGAGTAGAAGAGATGTGTTTCACAGTAGCAAAAATTAACATGCGCTCATTGTTCTTGAGGTATGCATTTTAGAGCCTATGTTTATTGGACTTTATTTCTTGTTTCCGTCCATACGAGCACCTCTCAAAAGCCGGGCTATCTTCTTTTAACATCCTGTGTATTTGGATATTTATGTGTCTGTTACATTACTTACTCGAATATAATCACTTAGTGCACCTATTATTTGCAACAGTTCTCCAAAACTATGTCTCAAAGAGTCTGAAGTGGTTGGCAAGGTGCCAGTTTAACAAGTTGCATTGAGCTGTACCGCAGATCTACTGCATTGTCCCCATTCGGCAAGTGTAAAATGGCAGCGTAGAGAAAGAACGTGGTAGTGTCCAAGGGCAAAAAATTAGATGCGCTGTATAAGTTGGATAAAGGTGAATAGTTGAAAAGCATTGCTGCTGAATTTGGCTTTGAAGCATGATGGAAAATTCCAGGTTGCTCAGTCAATGGCGTAAATGAGTGGCTGTTAAAAGACAATGTCCCTGATGACAAAATTGTCGTCGCTTGTTCGTCTGCAGACAATGACGATAGTGATGATGGGTCAGCTGACAAAACTGACGTTCAGCTGAATATATTGTGATGCATACGGGCACAACAATGCTTCTGGGCAAAATAATGGTTTATTTGGAAGTCCGAAAAAAAAACTGCGGCCGAACTATTGCTGTGAAAGAAACGTAGCAATTGTTCCAGTGTATAAAACTCGCCTTTTTTCCTTTCAATATCTTGTCAAAATATAATAAGGAATAGTTTGTCGCTTCGCAGGAAAATAGATGCAACGCGTGTCTTACAGCATTCAATCCATTCTACGTTTTCTAAATTTTCGAACTAGCCGGATTTTCGATGATCCGATGTCTAACGGTCCCATGTTTTTCAGATAAACGAGGTTACACTATAAAAAACTGGACTTGAGTTGAAGGTAGAAATTTCTTAGGATATACATTATGGGTCACAGCACTGAGTGGAAGTGTCATGCACTATGGAAAAACAGGAAGAGATGAGAATCGACTCGTTTGCGACGTGGTGTTACAGAAAGGTGTTGAAAATTAAGTGGACAGAGAAAATAAAAAACAAGGAAGAATTGGAAAGGAAAAGAATATGTTGAAAATACTATTTACAAGGGGGAACATGAAGATAGGTCACGGGATGAGACATCAGGGAATTAATTCGTGCTACTAGAGGGAGCTATGTGGAGCAGATATTGTAGGCCGGGGCCAGCGATTCAAATATATGAAAGCACCCCGTCATCAGGCGACGAATGGCCTACCGAGACCATCCGATCGCCGTGTTATCCTCGGTAGAGGATGCGGTTAGGAGAGGCGTTGGGTCAGCACACCGCTCTCCCGGTCATAAGATGGTATTCTTGATCGAATCCGCTACTATTCGGTCGACTAGCTCCTCAGTTGGCATTACGAGGCTGACTGCACCCCGAAAAATGGCAACAGCGCATGGCGGCCCGCATGGTCACCCATCCAAGTGCCGACCACGCCCGACAGCGCTAAACTTCGGTGATCCCACGGGAACCGGTGTATCCACTGCAGCAAGACCGTTGCCGCGATTCGAATATATAAAATAAATAATTGAGAATGTTGGATTTAAGTGGTGTTTTGATATAATAGATTGGCAAAAGACGCGGTGGGCAGTGGTCTTAATGTTTTGGCCAATCGGTGTGTATCAGTAAAGTCCTACTATGCATATGGCCTGTAGATGTCATGTATTATTTGGTTTAAAATCCGTGCCACTGAATGCAATCGTAGTAACGGTACAGACGCTGCTAGCTTCAGAACGTAAAGGCACAGCAGGGGACGGTTGTCAGCAGCTCGGCTTACCTGGTGTTCATCGCTGGAGGTGACGATGTAGGCGGCGATGCCGTAGTACTCCATCCGTTCCCTGAGCATGCGCAGCCGCTCCGTCGTGTTGACTGCTAGGGGGTGCGGCATGCAGGCGTCGGTGGCGCGCAGGGACACGGCGGGGGCGGCGGAGGTGGGCGCTTGCTGGAGGCGGAGGTAGGTCCCAGCGTCGGGGGCGGCGGCGGCTGCAGCGGGCCGGCATAGCGCGCTCCCCACCACCAGCGTCGCTGCAACACGGAGGCGGGTCGTCCAGCACAACACAGTCCCACCGCCTTAGGCGCTACTCAAGGCTAACGACCGGCTCATTCACAGGCAATTATGTCCCGGACGTCTACTCAGCCGCCGATCTAAGGCGCGGTCAGGGTCTCCCTAGTAAATATGTTTGTTAACAGTTTTTTCAATGATTTCGTGACTTCTTCAGCTGGTATTCTCTTTATTTGATGTACGATTGTACTATTTCCGTCTTTTAGGCCATTTTCAAGCACCTAAAACGGAAGCATTAGTAACACTTATGAATTTAACACAGGAACAAGTCATATCCCAAAATATACCACGAGGACTATAACTTACTGTTTAGATGATTGTTTAATGGGTTATTATGATGTGTACGACTTTGCTCCTAAGACTGATTCTAATTGCATAAAATAAATTAGAAATAATATTTCGTTATTGTTGAAGCATGTTGGAAAGCTCTTATACAGAGTGTTTCAAAATTACACCGACAAACTTCGAGGGGATGTAGAAGGTGTCTTGAGGAACGAAGTCAGGACGGGAATCCGTGTCCGAAAACGCCATCCAACGACACTGCAGAGCGTCAGAACTATAGGTGCATAAAAAGAATGATTCTGTGATGACGTTACAAAGTTTCAACGATTGTAGAGAAAGACAGATGTACCAATCTGAAGTAAAGGGTCCTGGTCCAGAAACAAACGAGTCGCAAAATTAAGAGCGAAATTCGTTCTCATACTTCTGACAGAGGAATACATGTACTAGTGATGTTGTTAAGATTGTAGGTACGCAACTTTCAGAGGTGGCAGTATGGATAAAAATAAAAATAAATGTCTTGTAAAAACTGGCTCTAAAATGCATACCCTTAAGAGCTCGAGCTGTTGTTTAATAGAGGAGATGTGTTTCACATCAGCGAAGATTAACAAGTGCTTATAGCTCCTCAGGTATGCATTTTAGAACCCATGTTTACCGGACTTTTTTTCCTTTTTTTGGTCCATACTACCACCTCTGAAAGTTGCATACAATACAATCGTACAACAACAGTTCCAGTACATGTATTCTAACATTAGGGGTATCAGAACTATTTTCTCTTATAGTCTTATAACTCTGGACTCTTTCGTTTCCGTATCGCTCTCCATAATTCCTGAAAGTTTGAAGCATCATCGCTGAATCACCCTGTAAAAATACATTTACAGGTGCTAGCGCCTATAACTTTGATGGTATGTAGCGTCGTGGAATGACGTTTACGGACACGGGTACCTATCCTCGATTTATTTCTCACGACACATTCTACATTCCCTACACGTTTATCATTGTAATTTTGAAACAGCCTGTATATAAGGTCGATATTTTTCTGGTACTTATGCTATGAAGATCATAATTATTTTCCAGAAATCCACTAATAATCTTCCTTGTGTAGGTATGTTAAAAACATCGACCTTAGATGAACTTCCCAACAACTCTCAGAAGTAAAGTTCTCCTAAAATAATAAGAACTATTTCTAATTCACTTTATTACAATTACATACAGTCATAGTAGTAAAGACGTACATGGCATAACAGACCATTAAAGAAACGCCTATAAAGTAAGTTGTAATCCTCATACATATCCTGGGATATGACTTGTTCCTATGATAAAATGATAAGTGATAGTGATGGAACCAACGTATATTGTTTCCGATTTAGGTACGTGAAAATGGCCGACGATCGAAATTGTACAACTGTACATCAAATAAGAGAATGATAGCTGAAGACATCACGAAATCATTTAAAAATTTCATCGCAGCTGCAGACCCTATCGCAATGAAGTTTATTAGAAAAGTATATTTTTTGTTTTGTTTTGTTTTTAGATACCAAACTTCGCAACTAACTTTCGGAGAATGAAGTGACACGAGAATTAAGCCCAAGTCTCGAAAAATTGCGAGGTGTATAGAAATTTGAAGCTACATTCAACAATACAAAAAGTGAAACAATTTCCTCGGAGGAAATTCACAGTCCCTGGTTACAAACTGGTTTTTCATTGTCCGTCTCGATTGCACTGCAGTTGCGTGCAATCTAGATGGACAATAAAAAAGTCTGTTTTAAATTTAACAAAGCTACGGTTCAATTGCTTTCAAGACAGCCTGCCAGGTAAGTGCGTGTCCAGCCCGACCGTCTGCAGAGGACATTTCAGCGAGCTAAAGGCGCACACATCCACAGCACAAAGGCTGGCCTGGAAATAGGCGGAAGCGAATGCCTAGAACAGCAGTGCCTCACAGTTAAGCACCGAGATAAGTGGCGCAGTGGTTAGCACACTGGACTCGCATTAGGAAGGACAACGCTTCAAACCTGCATGCGGCCATCTGATTTAGGTTTTCTGTAATTTCCCTAAATCGCTTCAGGCAAATCACGGGATGGTTCCTTTGAAAGAGCACGGCCGCCTTCCTTCCCCACCCTTCCCTAATCCGATTGAACCGATGACCCGCTGTTTGGTCCCCTCCCACAAATCAACCAACCAACCAATCCCAGTTAAGCCGCGTACACACCGGACCGCGCAGAACCGAGGGGAGAGTTTTAGCACACCGTGACACGTTCGGCGTGGACAGCAGATGGTGCTGTTCTGCACATTGTCGAGGAACAACGAACAAGTTCCGCGCAGCGTTGGTACTTCAGAGGAAACGGTTCGTTCTAGTACGCTCTGTTCGGGACGGATTTTTCTCGTTGCAAAACCAGAACATCGGACCGACGAGAAGTGTGTCAATTAATTTACGTTCTATCTCAAAATGAGTTTCGAGTGGAATCACTGGTACATTAAGATAGTCTTGTTTGCTTGTGGTAATTATCCACACAAACACCAGTGTGCACTAGTACATTTTTTTGAGATAGTTATTGATACGAACACCAGAGTACACTGCTGTTAAGTCAAACATCTCTGACTATTGATTCTAATCTGTTGTGGAGATGTTTGCTAATGAAGAAAGAGTTTTTGTTTTGTAATCGTGGTACGAATGTGGTTCTGACGTAATAATAAATGAGTGGAATAGTAATTTCAACCTTGTTCCAGCTGCCGGCAGGTGTGACCGAGCGGTTCTAGGCGCTTCAGTCTGGAACCGCGCCACCGCTATGGTCGCAGGTTCGAATCCTGCCTCGGGCATGGATGTGTGTGATGTCCTTAGGTTAGTTAGGTTTAAGTAGATCTAAGTTCTAGGGGACTGATGACCTCAGGTGTTAAGTCCCATAGTGCTCAGAGCCATTTGAACCATTGTTCCAGCTACAAGGAAGGCTGTCTACCGTGTACGAATACGTTTGAGAAAAGTGGATCTGCAGCGGATTGCCACAGGTCAGGTTGGCCATCAATAAAAGATCCAGAGTCCTAAAAAGTCTATTCGCAGACTATCTCTCGAACAGAATATTTCTAAACAACTGTGCGGAGCATATTACATAAGGCAGAATTCAGACATTACATACCTCGTCTCACATACGGGCTATTGGAAAATGACTCTCATCGTAGGCTTCAGTTTTGCGAGACAATGCTAACTGAATTAACAGAAGCTGATAACGAGTTGTTTTCTAAGATAATTTGCAACTTCAGTGGAGGATGAGGTTGTTTAAAAATTTCAACTGTTTATTTTGAGTTCAATTATGTTACACTGGGTAGTGACTTTTTCCCACACTGTATAATGATTACCACATAAAGAAAGAAAAAGAACATGATGCAGAACACACTCCTGAGTACAATCTTGTTTAATACAATTCTGAACCACTGACCCTTTAACCTCTATGTTCCCCAAATCGTGCAGCGCTGTCGCCCCTTCGAGAAGGACATGTACTTCCCTATATCGTGGCTCTTTACAGGAATGTGTTACTAATTCTCTCTCCGAGGCTGTACTGTCCGCCTCCGTAGGTGAATGGTCAGTGCGGCTAACTACTGTGGGGAGGATCCGGTTCGATTCCCAGTACTGCCAGGGATTTTTCTTTAGTGCCAGGACTGGAACGGCGTTCACTCCCTCGTGATGCCAACCGAGTACCTACTTGAGCGAGGAGTAGCGGCTCCAAGGTCAAGAAACCCGACAACGACCGAGTGAGCGGTGTGTTGCCCACAGGACCCTCAGTACCGCATCCAATGACGCTATTGGCGTAGGGTGACACGGCGGTCGGTGGATACTCTTAGGTCCTCCAGGGGCCGTGGTCAGAGTAAACGCTAACTTACATTACTAAATTGTACTGGTAATAAAGGAAATTTGGAATAAAGTATATACGAGTGTCATCCACAAAGTATAGAACGATTATGTGCCACACCCAGCGGTGACCCCCACCACCGAGATTGCAAGTGTTCCATTTAGCCCCTTCCCCATACTCAGTGTGACCAGAGTTTTGTTCCCGAATGTCACGCCTCTTGTTCTGTAACGCGGGCCGTGGCAGCCGAGCGGTTCTAGGCGCTTCAGTCCGGAACCACGCGGTTGCTACGGTCGCAGTTTCGAATTCTGCCTCGGACATGGATGTGTGTGATGTCCTTCGGTTAGTTAGGTTTACGTAGTTCTAAGTCTAGGGGGCTGAAAATCCCGCCAAATGCGCAGTGCGTAGTGTCATTCGTTTACTGAACGTACAAAGTATTCGATCTTTTCGAAATTTAAAGGCAAGTAAAGAATGTTTATGGTTGTAGTTGAATGAACGAGTCTTCACTGACGTAGATTGCTATCGCTAAAAGTGTTTCTGATTTATGACAATGTGTGGCCTCATCCATCAGCTCGTACACAGCAAGAACTACGACGTTTCAAAGTAGGAAATCTTTGGACATCCTCCGTACAGCTCTGAGTTGGCACGAAACTAAAATAGTTTCTGGGTAGAAAACAGTTCGCAAACGTGAAGAACTGAAACAAGCAGTCAATTCCTGGTTCAGATCTTTGGTGGCAGAGTAATACAACATGAGAAGTGAAAAACTGATCTCATGTTGTATAATACGCGCCTACAATGAAAAACAGAGTAAGGCCCTTGAACTTTGTAAGTAAAGTTTTGTACTGATATCTTTCGTTTTTATTTATCTATGCCAAAACGTTCTTTACTTTCTGGTTTTTTCATTTCAGCATTAAGAACCTCCACATTTCAGAGACAATCACTGAGATAACTTGCTTGGACACTGTGAAGAGAGACGTCAAACTTTCATACGAATAAAAAAAAAAAACAGTTATTGCTTTTTCTGTTTAGAACATGGCGCATTTCTGTAATTAGTGTCTTGTTATTTTTTTTTTTTAATACTGGTTCAATCACGGGCGTCTGCAGAAATTTATCTGGGGGCGGGCACGGGGGAGGGGGCAAGACTCTCAAATTGCCTTATTTATATAAATGGTTTGGTTGAAGCGTCGGGGGCAAATTCCCGGCCCTGCCACCCAACATCCCCCCCCCCTTTGCAGGCGCTTATGGGATACCAATATTGGCTGAAGTAGAGCTATGAAAGTGAATCGTAAGTCGTTCTTGAATAGCTCATTGAGTAGGGCACTTACCCACGAAAGTAAAGGTCCCAGGTTCGAGTCCGGCACACAATTTCAATTTGCCAGGAAGTTTCGTTTATAATCAATCTTGTCACAAATATTTGCGATTTCCGAGGTTGTTTTTAGGATGGGACCTAACAGCACAGCTTAAGTTGCTGTGAATGAAAAGGGCGGCGCTGACATTTATAACCCTGGTTGTCAGAAATATTTGACTGTTTTGAGGTTATTGTTAATTTGAGGCCTAAGAGCACAGCTTCACTTACGAAGCACAATAAATTACGAACAACAGTGTGATTGGCCACCCACATTCGATTAATGATTCGTCGTTTCACTTCCCGTCATAAGTCACGGAACGTTACCAACTGCTGCACACAGAAAGGCCTAGGACGCCGTAAGTGCACTTGTACACTTGCGACTTGTAGATCTGAAGCAACAAATCACTAGAAATGTTCACGATTTCCTACATCGTTACGTGATGTACGATACATGTACATTAATCACGTATTCATTAGGAATAGAAAGCAAAAGAGCTCAATGGCAGTCTTGAGGTCAGTCACATCATTAGTTTTGTTTTAAAACAAAGAAAAAATGATATGAAACAAGATTATTGTTAGATGAGCGCACAGGTAGGCGTCGCTAAAGCTTCTTTCCTACACAGAATTTCAACAACGTTACGATAGCGTTCGAGAAACTGGAAAAGGAATGAACAAATAGAATTCAAGCTTCAGACACGGGCGAAGGATGTCCAAATAGATTAAGAAATACTGGACAAAAGTTGGAAGGCGTAAGTGTACAAAACTGGCTTATAAGATGTAGATATAATTACCGATGGCATGATAACAATTAACGCATAAGCTAGCGGTATCATCAATATAATAGTTCATTCTTAGATCTAATTTAATCACCCGGATATTCATGGCGAAGAGTTATATTCCGTCTCATAATTTTGATGTAGAAAACAAAAGAAAATATACTAAGGCACGATATTTATTCTAAGACTTTGTCACGTCCCTGTGTTCATATTATACTGTCACGTCGTAAGTCGTAAAATGTCACTTCTTAGAATTTGTGTGTGTGTGTGTGTGTGTGTGTGTGTGTGTGTGTGTGTGTGTGTGTTTGTGTGTGTGTGTGCGCGTGCGCGTGAGTGTGTGATCGAAAATGAAATTTGCTATACGAAGCAGTGTTCGCTGGTTTTTAATTTTATGATAATTTAAAGCTACGAACATGCTCGAGCCCCAAAACTACGGGGTTTCCCAGAAGCAGACCTGTATTTATTGTTCGAATTGCAGTGAGCAAATAACTGGTGTGATGTAACAGCTAGCTAGTGCTAGATTCTGTTAACCAGTTTTGTCTATGAGCACTTTAGTCGTTATAGTCGTTTATCATAGATTTTCCTGTGCTTGCACAATATAACGATTAAAAAGGTCTCACTTCATGCAAGGGCACAATATTGCCTTTAATGGTCAAATCTTGCTTCATAATTGTTGTAAATTTGTTAATAGGCGTTTCTTATTTCTTTTTGAAATATGGACGTGAAATATGTATGAACGTAATGTTCTCTGGCTCTAAAATTCGTACATTTTCCTTTTATCTTTCTTTTTTTAAATTTTACATTAATTGTGAAATCTGTGTTATTAGCCACAAGGCTATGCTGAAAGCAGGATGTTTTCTGCAAGAAAAGGATGCCAAGACACCTATATCGGAATTTGAGGTATACTTACCAACATTCTGAAAGTACAGTACGAGAATATGTTTGTGAGAAAAGTTCGCTTATATCAACTGTGATACTTCGTCATAGTTCACTCTGAGCCATGCTTGATGGGCTGCTCACCCCCTCTGTTAATTTTTTTTCCAGTTTCTTGTATTCACCGAGATCCATAGTTGACTAATACAGAAAAAATGCGAAAAACATCACCTCATGATATAAACATTTTCTACCTGGGAATATTATAATACTCTAGTCACGTTGTCTGCGTCAGCTATTCTCCGTGTGGTGCTACACTTAATACGTGAGAAGTACGTTGGAAGTTACATGGTTGCCTCTATGATCGCTGAGTACCTTCCACAAAAATGAAATGTAAGCATTTTGGCCACAAGAAAGAATCATTAGGGCAGTGGTTCTCAATCTAAGACAACTAATTTTTTTTGAACAATTTTATTTTTAAAATTATGAAAGCTAAATAATATTTAGTTTTTGTGAGTGTAATAGAACAAAAGACTCACGAGACGACAATTGGTACTGCTTATTTCTAAGAACTGTTTTTATAGAATAATGAAACAGTTGTTACTGATTCGCGATTGCTATCTACAACTCTTCCTCAGACAAGGCGGCTAAACTATCCACGCTGAGGGTCGACAATTGGTACATAACATGCTTTCCTGCACCAGTCCTCTCTGAAACGTAACAGCTCATTCTTCAGCTGATTCGAAGAAATAATTTAATTAATCATTCACGTGACACTAAAGCTAATTCAAGGTTCCTTAATGTTATGTAATTAGGTAGTACCATGTAGGTAATTTCACCTTTTGAACATTGAACTGTAATTTTCAATAGCATTACGTCAAAATACTCATCAATATTACATCCATCCATTGCTGGGAACACGTATAATCAGTTCGTCTAGTTACAGTTCGAACTGTTCAGTTACAAACAATCAAATGCTGAAAGAAACACAAAAATACTGTTTTTTATAATGTCTGAAACATATAACAACTTTGATTAACATACTTTCAGCTTACTAGGAAACTGCTAATCAAGAGGGCAACTAATTACTTAGGAATTCCTGAAACTCACTTAACGAAATCTTATTCGCGATGCAAACAAAGCGATTATTTGGACTACTGTAATATTTATTGAAATTCAGTTCACACCAAAAAACAATGTACGCATATTTGAAACCAGAAACAT
Organism: Schistocerca americana; assembly: GCF_021461395.2. Lineage (NCBI taxonomy): Eukaryota > Metazoa > Arthropoda > Insecta > Orthoptera > Acrididae > Schistocerca > Schistocerca americana. The sequence continues at coordinate 264,505,573 of NC_060120.1, forward strand.
GTTAGGTGAGATTAGGGATGGAGTAGTATTTCTGTAATTAACAGAAATGTAATCAGCATTATTTATTTAATGCTTTTTGACATTCCCTTAAAAACAAAAAAACTGTGGTTGATTTGTATCTCTTTCTATAAATTTCATTTGTACCTACCTGATGGTGTTATTTTTCGTAACTGCCCATAACTTTTGTACTTGTAATTGCCGAGTTTGCAATTTCTGTTCTATTGTGGGAACTGCCGACAACTCGGAGAAGGCATTTCATTATATATTTAAACATATGCGATATATGTGTCTCAGTTTTACTGCCATAGATGGATGGCACGATGTACTTGTAGTGGGTGGTCGACGTGAGGAAGATGTTCATACGTTCGTTTCCCAAACTGTAGCCTTCTCCACAGTACTAGCACTTAAAATAAGAAAATCAATCATTGGTTACTTATGCACTCAGCATTACCCTCTTACGAAATAGTGATTTTTTAAAAAATTAACTTAATTTGGTGACCGAAAAACAATTGAACCATTTTGCTTTTACCCCTCACAAATATCTCTTTACCCCGAAGGGGGGTAATCACCCCAGGCTGGAAAGTACTGCACTAAGGAGATGGCACTTTCGTGTGCAGTGGCAATGCAAATAGGAAACAGATATAACGATTTGAATAGTACGCGAATCGCATCTCGCGGAAATTTACTGTGTGACATCTAAGTACTACGAATGTGATGTACATAATGTAATTCAGACAAGAAAATAGTACCATTCTTTCTAACATTAGTGGCAGCGATTCGAGGTAGGAAGAGGCAAAGAAAGTGGTAAAGTTCACAGAAATGGAAACAGACAAAAAGTAGGAAGTTGAACAATAAATTTCTGGACGAATTTCGTCAACGGGTTTTCTTTGTTATCTTCCGAGTCACAGAGAGACCCTGAAGCAACGTTTCGACAAATTTCCTACGTATCTTCGAGTGAATGATCGAAATGTTGCTTCAAAAGGCCATATTAGTCGGAATGTAGACCAAGACTTTGTCATTAAGCCATTATCTTGCTCAAGTGGTTGTGGTTTTAGGCCTTACTGATTAGCAGGTAGGTTTTTTTTCTTTTTACAAGAGCATCGTGTTCTGAAATAATTCAGTCTTCTTGTTATTGAGGAAGAATGTGTCATTTCATGTTCACGATGTGTGAACTAGATATTCGTTTATGAGGGGTAACTGTGACTGTTGTATCCAACAGACCCACTATTGTCGTTGACATCGTATCTTGACACTCGCTTTCCAGTTTTCAGACACATCGCTAAATATCTGTCTATCAGCTACAACAGCTGGATTTCCTGTTACCTATTGTGTATATTCATGAGTTTTCTTAGGAGTAGTATGTTCGTTGACGAGTCAAAGTGGGATGTGCTGGATTTTCAGAAAGTCAGTCTGTTTCAGTGTTATAGATAACTGATCAACCAACTGATACAGTAAGTGTATCAGGGGTGATTGTAGGTATACAGGTGTAACTTCAAAGGCTCTGAGCACATTTTAGTGATCCGCTTCGTTACGAAAGAATCAAGATTGCTACATAGAATAGCCAAGCTTCATAAGTTAGCGCGAGATGTCTCTGTAGTCTGGACTAACGAGGCGAAGCAGTGACGCGAGATGTCACTGCAGTCTAAAGGCCAGAGCGGCGCAGTGTTGTTCTAGATGGCTAGCAAGTCGGTGAAACCATTGTGTTTCCGATTTCACAGCTGCGAATTTCTTACAATAGTGCAGCTGTATTTCCGTCGACTATTCGGCCCTGCAACTTTTGACTACTCATGACATTAGAAGGTGGTACAACAAATTTGACGAGAATGGATGCTCGCTTGTGGTAAAACTCTGGTCTGAGGAAACGTGAAAACTCGACAGTACGCGACTATCGATGCGACGTTCCTGGCTTTCCTTGCCAATACCGTTTGGAATATATTATAGTGACATGGCATGGAATTCAGCTTCTCCACGCACTTACTGAAGGTGGTAAAGAAATTCGTTGAGTTTTGGTGAGCGAAGCAGAACATGAAATCTTAATATTGTGTTCGGTGTTCACTGGCGACGTAAAGTTTTAGCTTTTTGGAAACGTTTTTACAGAACATATTTACAGTCTGGGAAAACTAACACAGGTATGAAACGTGAAAGAGATGCTTCCTAAATTCGTTCCATACTGTTTTGTGGAAACAGGTCAAAATTTATGTTTCATATTTTTAATTTTTACTTTATTCTAGAAAACGTAGTCGCCGGATTCCGATATTGTGAGGCTACCTTTTCTATACATACAGAAAAATAACTGAGTTCCATTTTCCAGAGAAACAATGAGCCGCTAGTGGGTATTTATGACCAACGATATATTCCATTATCGGATTGGGCGAACGAACTAAAGTGACAAATGTCATGGCATACCTCCTAATATCGTGTCGGAGCTCCTTTCGCCCGGCATAATGGAGCAACTCGACGTGGCAAGCAGTCAGAAGGTCGTTGGAAGCTCCCTGCAGAAATATTGAGCCATGCTGCTTCTATAGTCGTCGATAACTGCGAACCGGCCACTGTGAGCGAACGGTTCTAGGTGCTTCAGTCCGGTACCGCGCTGCTGCTATGGCCGCAGGTACGAATCCTGCCTCGGGCATGGATGTGTGTGATGTCCTTAGGTTAATTAGGTTTAAGTAGTTCAAAGTCTAGGGGACTGATGCCCTCAGATGTTAAGTCCCATAGTGCTCAGAGCCATCTGAACCATTTTTTGATAACTGCGAAACTGTTGCCGGTGCAGGATTTTGTGGACGAACTGACCTCCCGATTCTGGCCCATAAATGTTCGATGAGTGGCCAAATCTTTCGCTCGAATTGTCCTGAATTTTCTTCAAACCAGCCGCGAACTACTGTGGCCCATGACATGGCGCATGTTATCCATAAAAATTCCGTCTTTGTTTGTGAATATGAAGTCCATGAATGGCTGTAAATGATCTCCAAGTCGCCGAACAAAACCATTTCCAGTCACTGATCGGTTCTGTTGGACCAGAGGACCCAGTCCATTCCATGTAAACACAGCCCACACAATTGTGGAGCCACCACTAGCTTGGACAGTGCCTTGTTGATAACTTGGGTCCATAACTCGTTGGGTTCTGCGTCACACTCTAACCCTACCATCAGCTCTTACCAAATGAAATCGGACTCATCTGACCAGGCCACTTTTCTCCAGTCGCCTACGGTCCAACCGATACGGTCACGCGCTCATGAGAGGCGCTGCAGGCGATGTCGTGCTTTTAGCAAAAGCAATCGCATCGGTCATCGGTTGCCACAGCCCATTTACGCCAAACTTCGCCGCACTGTCCTAACGGATACGTCCGTCGTACGTCCCACAGTGATTTCTGTGGTTATTTCACACAGTGTTGCCTATCTGTTAGCACTGACAACTCTACAGAAACGATGCTGTTCTCGTTGGTTAAGTAAAGGCCGTCGGCCACTGCGTTGTCCGTGGTGACAGGCAATGCTTGAAATTTGGTACTCTCAGCACTCTTGACGCTGAGGATCTCGTACTATTGAATTCCCTAACGATTTCCGAAATGAAATGCCCCACGCGTTTAGCTCCAACTACCTTTCGGCGTTCAAAGTGTGTTAACAACCGTCGTGCGGCTAGAATCACGTCGGACACCTTTTCACATTAATCATCTGAGTGGAAACGACAGCTTCCCTTTTATACATCGTGTACTCGATACTACCGGCATCTGTATAGGTCCACATCGCTGTCTCATGACTTTTGGCACCTCAGCGTATCTTTAGGTGCGTTGTTAAGAGGTTCGCTACACGTGCTACATTTTCCTAACACTTTGGATGACAGCAGTGGTTAAGTCAGTAACTGTAGATATGTGAAAAAGTAATATTTCTGATTTGGGGGGGGGGGGGGGGGGAATTAAACCTTACATGATTTATTCGTGGGAAATGGCGTTCATATTTTTAATAGCAATAATTAATTACCATATCCAACAATTGTAAGCATGCCTGCAAAGAATATTACTTCAAACGCGTGGGGTAGGATAATTACATTATACACACATAAAGAAAAGGTTTTGCATTACCCCGGTTCCCAGAACTCCTGAAGACAGACGTTGACTGGTTATTTATTTTATTTATTTATTTATTGTTCCGTGGGACCAAATTAAGGAGAAGTCTCCATGGTCATGGAACGAGTCAATACATGAATTTATAACACGATATTAGAAACAGATAAAATGAAATATATATAAAAAAACATATTCAGGTGACAAGTCGTAAGTTTAAACGAAGAAAATCAACAATGTAACACTGGAATTTGCTTAATTTTTTAGCTCTTCCAGGAGCTCTTCGACAGAATAGAAGGAGTGAGCCATGAGGAAACTCTTCAGTTTAGACTTAAAAGAGTTTGGGCTACTGCTAAGATTCTTGAGTTCTTGTGGTAGCTTATTGAAAATGGATGCAGCAGAATACTGCACTCATTTCTGCACAAGAGTCAAGGAAGTGCATTCTACATGCAGATTTGATTTCTGCCTAGTATTAACTGAGCGAAAGCTGCTAACTCTTGGGAATAGGCTAATATTGCTAACAACAAACGACATTAAAGAAAATATATACTGTGAGGGCAATGTCAGAATCCCCAGATTTTTGAATAGGGGTCGACAAGAGGTTCTCGAACTTACACCACATATAGCTCGAACATCCCGTTTTTGAGCCAAAAATACCCTTTTTGAATCAGAAGAATTACCCCAAAAAATAATACCATACGACATAAGCGTATGAAAATATGCGAAGTAGACTACTTTTCGTGTTGAAGTGTCACTTATTTCAGATACTGTTCTCATGGTAAATAAAGCAGCATTTAGCTTCTGAACAAGATCTTGGACATGGGCTTTCCACAACAGCTTACTATCTATCCGAACGCCTAGGAACTTGAGCTGTTCCGTCTCGCTTATAATATGCCTATTCTGTCTGATCAAAATATCGGTTCTTCTTGAATCGTGAGTTAGAAACTGCAAAAACTGAGTCTTACTGTGATTTAGCATCAAATTATTTTCCACAAGCCACGAACTTATTTCATGAACTACATTATTTGTTACTGTTTCAATATTACACACAAGGTCCTTCACTATCAAGCTGGTGTCATCAGCGAACAGAAATATTTTTGAATCACCTGTAACACTAAAAGGCATATCATTTATATAAATAAGAAACAGCAGTGGCCCCAGCACCGACCCTTGGGGAACGCCCCACTTAGCAGTGCCCCATTGGGACTGAACATCACTACCACTCTCAATATTGCGGAGAATTACCCTCTGCTTTCTGTTCTTAAAGTAAGAGGCGAACCAATTGTAAGCTACTCCCCTTACTCCATAATGGTCCAACTTCTGCAGTAATATTTTGTGGTCAACACAGTCAAAAGCCTTCGTTAAATCAAAGAAAACACCTAGCGTTCGCAACATTTTATTTAATCCGTCCAAAACCTCACATATAAAAGAGAATATAGCATTTTCAGTTGTTAAACCATTTCTAAAACCAAACTGAACATTTGACAGCAAATTATGTGAATTTAAATGCTCCAGTAACCTTGTATATACAACCTTCTCGATAACTTTAGCAAACACACATGGCATAGAAATAGGTCTAAAATTGTTAACATTATCAATGTCTCCCTTTTTATAAAGTGGCTTCACTACCGAGTACTTTAATCGGTCAGGAAACCGACCACTCCTAAAGGAAAAATTACAGATATGGCTGAGAACTGGGCTAACATACATAGAACAATACTTCAGTATTCTGCTAGATACCCCGTCATATCCATGAGAGTTCTTGGTCTTTAGTGATTTAATTATTAACTCAATCTCCCTCTTGTCAGTATCATGGAGGAGCATTTCAGGTAACAGTCTCGGAACACTTTTTTCTAAGAGCGCTATATGATTCCCTGTTGGGACTAGGTTTCTATTTAGTTCACCTGCTATATTAAGAAAGTGATTATAAAATTTTGTACATATATGCGACTTATCAGTGACACGGACATTCCCACTATGCACTGATTCTATATCCTCGACCTGTCTCTGCAGACCAGCAACTTCCTTTACGACTGACCATATGGTTCTAATTTTATCCTGAGACTTAGCTATTCTATCTGCATACCACATACTTTTTGCCTTCCTAATAACATTTTTAAGCACCTTACAATACTGTTTGTAATGGGCTGCTGCATTTAGATTTTGACTGTTTCTAACGTTTTGATATAATTGCCACTTTGTTCTACAAGATATTCTTATCCCTCTAGTCAGCCACCCAGGCTGCCTGTTTGCGCTAGTACCCTGTTTTAAACGTTCTAACGGAAAGCAACTTTCAAAGAGCATGAGAAAAGTCTTGAGAAAAGCATTAAATTTATCGTCTACTGTGTCAGCGCTATAAACATCTTGCCACTCTTGTTCCTTTATAAGGTTTACAAAGGTCTCTACAGCAACTGGATCAGCTTTCCTGAACAGCTAATGACTATGTTTAACACGTGTTGCAGCACAAAAATCTTTTAAAGTTAAAATTTGTGCATCATGATCTGAAAGGCCATTCACCTTTTTGCTAACAGAATGCCCTTCTAGTAATGAGGAATGAACAAAAATGTTGTCTATGGTTGTTCTACTGTTCCCTTGCACTCTCGTTGGAAAGAATACGGTTTGCATAAGATTATATGAATTAAAGAGGTCTACCAGCATCCTCTTCCTTGCGCAATCACTTATACGATTAATATTGAAGTCACCACATATAACTAACTTTTTGTATTTCCTATAAAGTGAACCAAGAACCTCCTCTAGCTTTAGCAAAAATGTTGTGAAATCGGAGTCTGGGGATCTATAAATAACAACAGTTAGAAGTTAAGCTCCGTTAAATTTAACCACACCTGCACAACATTCAAACACCTTTTCAGTGCAGTACTTTGAAACATCAATTGACTCAAATGGGATGCCGTTTTTCACATACATGGCTACTCCCCCACACCGCAAAGAGCTCCTCGAAAAGCTGCCAGCCAACCTGTATCCTGGTAAAGGAAGCCTCTGAATTATCTCCTTATTTAAGAAGTGAAATGAAATGAAATGTCGTGTGGCTAGGGCCTCCCGTCGGGTAGACCGTTCGCCTGGTGCAGGTCTTTCGATTTGACGCCACTTCGGCGACCTGCGCGGAAGTGTTCAGATATAACAATAATTTCAGAGTCAACATCTATAAGCAGTTCACGAACTTTATCTCTAATACCTTGTATATTTTGATGAAATATACTAATTCCCTCATTACTCGGATACCTAAGCTTTGTCAAAAGTGATTCCCTTGTTAGAGAGACTTCCCTTAAGCAGGAATACCTATCAGCTGACTTCAATCTAAAAAAGGTGCAGCTCTAACACCCACTACTGCAGGAATTTTCCCATGAGTGATCCCACCAACCCCACCTATGCTGTCACCTATAAGCTTTGCCAACCTCCCTTTCCCATACCTGTTGAGGTGCAGGCCATGTCTATTGTATCACAGACACAGTCCCTTTGACTGTTCAGAGATGTCACTAACCTGCCTTAAGATGTAAACAACCATGCGTGAGCAGCGGCAATTAGACGGAGGGGGTCGACAGCCGATCAGTTCCAGTCTTTCCACGTGGAAGGAGGTACACGGCTCGTGTTGTCTGTAATTCAACCATGCCTAGACGGTCAAAACCGCGGTTCGATCGCGTCCGCATTGTTGCTTTGTGCCATGAAGGGCTCTCAACAAGGGAAGTGTCCAGGCGTCTCGGAGTGAACCAAAGCGACGTTGTTCAAACATGAAGGAGATACAGAGAGACAGGAACTGTCGATGATATGCCTCGCTCAGGCCGCCCGAGGGCTACTACTGCAGTGGATGACCGCTACCTACGGATTAAAGCTCGGAGGAACCCTGAAAGCAACGCCACCATGTTGAATGACCGCTTTTCGTGCAGCCACAGGTAGTCGTGCTACGACTCAAACAGTGCGCAATAGGCTGCATGATGCGCAACTTCACTCTCGGTGTCCATGGCGAGGTCCATCTTTGCAACCACGACACCATGCTGCGCGGTACAGATGTGCCCAACAGAAAGCCGAATGGACCGCTCAGAATTGGCATCACATGCTCTTCACCGATGGGTGTCGCGTATGTCTTCAACCAGACAATCGTCGGAGACGTGTTTGGAGGCAACCTGGTCAGGCTGAACGCCTTAGACACACTGTCCAGCGAGTGCAGCAAGGTGGAGGTTCCCTGCTGTTTTGGGGTGGCATTATGTGGGGCCGACGTTCGCCGTTAGTGCCCATGTAAGGCGCCGTAACGGCTGTACGACACGACCGATAGTGCAACCATATCGGCAGAATATTGGCGAGGCATTCGTCCTCATGGACGACAATTCGCGCCCCCATCGTGCACATCTTGTGAATGACTTCCTTCAGGATACCGACATTGCTCGACTAGAGTGGCCAGCATGTTCTCCAGACATGACCCCTATAGAACTTACCTGGGACGGAATGAAAAGGGTTGTTTATGGTCAACGTGACTTACCAAACACTCTGAGGGATCTACGCCGAATCGCTGTTGAGCAGTGGGACAATCTGGACCAATAGTGCCTTGATGAACTCGTGGATAGTATGCCACGACGAATACAGGCATGCATCAGTGCAAGAGGGTATTAGAGGTACTGGTGTGTACAGCAGTCTTGACCACCACCTCTGAAGATCTCGCAGTATGGTGGTACAACACGCAGAGTGTGGTTTCCATGAGCAATAAAAAGGACAGAAATGATGTTTATGTTGATGTCTATTCCAAATTTCTTTACAGGCTCCGGAACTCTCGGAACCTAGGTGATGCAAAACTTTTTTTGGTGTGTGTAGATTCGATCATCTCAGATAAAGAAAAGAAAGGAAGGGAACTACCAGCTTATCATCCTGTCGATGACGAAACCATTAGAGAGACTGCATGAGCTCAGGTAAGGGTGGGGGGGAAAATAGGCAGTATTGCTGTCATAGAATTCATCTTTGCATTTGTCTTAATCGATTTATGGGAGCCACGGGAAATCCAAATAAAGATATCTCAATGTGCTCAGAAATAGGAGTCCAGCGCCTTAACCAATGCACAACCCCACTCGATCACCAATTAGTTCCGTTACCCACCCGATGTAAATTGTGCGATCCAGGAAATTACAAATTTTCTCCCTACTTTTTGGAAAAGGAAGTTCTTTAAAATACATGTAAATACAATGCTTTGAAGACTTATGGAGACTACTTAATATAGAAGACTGAAAGGTATTTGATATTGAGATTACCTTTGGTAGCAGAAGACATCGTTCAGTTTCTTGGATTAGGCCGGCGAGCAGTTCAGCGCGTTAGATCGCAGCTGCACGGGCAGTGCCGGCTCCCATTAGCTGCTAGAGCTAACGTGTGTCTGGTGCCGTTCATCCCCCCTCTATCGTGGCTGTGCACCTCAGTCGTCACGGGGCATCGTTCAATGTGGCACAACACCGGAAAAATCCTAGGTAGGATCCTCCATCAGAGCTGGATGTTGTTCGGAGGTTACGGGGAAACTGTAGAATGCCGAGGAGTGGACGTCCAAGTAAATCCTGGCCTTGAAACGAGCACGACTGAGAATGGCGCCGTAGCGGCGAAGGCAATGGTGGACTGGGATTCTGGCGGCGCGACGTTCAAATTCCGTCCACATATTGCGGTGTAAGTTCACTGTGGCTTTCTTATAACATTTGCAAGCGAATGCCGGTTGATTCTTTGAAAATGAACCTTATGCTATGAGCACTGCAGACGAGCAGACAATACGCTACCGTATCTACATCTTGTACCACTACTAGTAATTTTCTTTCCTGTTCCACTGGCAAACAGAGCGAGGGAAAAGCGACTGTCTATATGTCGTCGCACAAGCCCTAATTTCTCTTATATTCGTGGTCCTTACGCGAAATGTAGCGCAGTAGAATCGTTCCATACTTAGCTGCAAAAGCCGGTTCTCTAAATTTTATCAATAGTTGTCCTCGAGAAGAGCGCTGCCTTGCCTCCAGGGATTCCCATTTGAGTTCCCCAAGCATCTCCGCAACACTCGCGTGGTGATCCAACATGCCGGTAACGAATCTAGTAGCCCGCCTCGTAATTGTTTCGATGTCTTCCTTTAATGCAAATTGGTGGGAATCCCAAACACTCGAGGAGTACTCAAGAATGGGTCGCACTAGAGTTCTATAAGCCGTCCCCTTTACAGATGAATCACACATTCCTAAAATTCTCCCAATAAAGGGAAGCAACCATTCGCTTCCCCTACTACAGTCATTACGCATTACGTGCTAGTTTCATTTCATATCGCTTTGCAACGTTACGCTTAAATATTTAATCAATGTGACTGTGTCAAACAACACACCACTAATACTGTATTCGAACTTTACAAAAGCTTTTTTCTTACTCATCTGAGTTAACATACATTTTCATACATACAGAGCAAGCTGCCATTCATCTCACCAAATTTTAATTTTGTCTAACTCATCCTGTGTCCTCCTACAGTGCTCAAGGACGCACCTTCCCGTACACCACAGCATCATCAGCAAACAGCCGCAGATTCCTGCCCACATTGTCCGTCAGATCATTTATGTACACAGAGAATGAAAAGGGAACTATCACACTTCCCTGGGTACACCTGACGACACCCTTGTCTCTGATGAACACCCGCCGTCAAGGACAACATGCTGGGTTCTATTACTTAAGAAGTCTTCGAACCACTCACACATCTGGGAACGTATTTGTTGTGACTTGGCAAGACAGCCAGGCCACTAGGAGGTGAAGCCGAAAAGCACGCGTTTAAGCTCACGCAGGCTGGCGTGAGGTCTGGAACAGGTAAAGGAAGTTATAGTAGCAAAGAACGTACGTAGCTGCGGGAATACTTAACTTTAATCCATAATTGGTGAACATCGGTCTGACGGTACATGCATCACAAGATAAATAGCAATTGATAATGACGCCTTGCTAGGTCGTAGCAAATGACGTAGCTGAAGGCTATGCTAACTATCGTCTCGGCAAATGAGAGCGTAATTTGTCAGTGAACCATTTCTAGCAAAGTCGGCTGTACAACTGGGGCGAGTGCTAGGAAGTCTCTCTAGACCTGCCGTGTGGCGGCGCTCGGCCTGAATCACTGACAGTGGCGACACGCAGGTCCGACGTGTACTAGCGGATCGCGGCCGATTTAAAGGCTACCACCTAGCAAGTGTGGTGTCTGGCGGTGACACCACAGTATTATTCCATGTGCTCGTATCTTCGTTGACAGTCCGCACCTGACGATACCCTTGTCTCTGACGAACACTCAACGTCGAGGACAACGTGCTGGGTTCAATTACTTAAGAAGTCTTGGAGCCATTCACACATCTGGGAACGTATTCCATACGCTCATATCTTCATTGATAGTCTGCAGTGAGGCACTAAGTCAAACGCTTTTCGGAAATCTAGGACTATGGAATCTGCCTGTTGACCTCCGTCCATGGTTCGCTGGACATCTTGTGAGAAAAGGGCAAGCTGAGTTTCACAAGAGCTATGCTTTCTAAAACCTTGCAGATTCGTAGATAGAAACTTTTCCTCTGTCGGAAATTAATTATATTTGATCTGACAATATGTTCAGGAATTCTGCAGCAAGCGGATGTTAAGGATATTGGTCCGTAATTTTGCGGGTCTGTTCTTTTATCCGTCTTCTATAGGAGTCACCTGCGCATTTTTCCAGTCGCTTATGACTTTGCGCTGAGCGAGAGATTCGCGGCTTATTGGTTTCCAATTCTTTCAGTTGCTTCTCTACGCCAGGGATCCCTATTACGATGTCCTCCATACGTAAATGTTAGGCTGCCTTCCACCCGATTGTTGGTCTGAACACCACAGTGATTTACTATGTATGGTCCTTCTTCTTACCTTTGAACTGACTCAGGCAGTTACAGGGATACCTATTTTTTAATGTCGACATCGAATCACATTGCAGCTTGGCATTTCTTACAAGAGCGTATACTGCCAGATGTGGTATAAGTGATAAGTAACAGTAAAAATTATAGGTAATTGAACCCCAGATCTTTGGATCCACGGCGTAGCAGTTCTGTTTCTTCTTCATAACATTTTTCAGGCCATTCCCGTTCTTTTATCCTGAGCTCGAGGATGGCTTCCATCGTAGTCAGTGTCATACAAGTCACTTAAGGAGATATTGCGGATAATAAATAGAGTGCAGACGTTCACAGATCTCTTCGTATTACTACCACCAAGATGTGACAGTACTGCCGTTTATAATGACCTAATGTCCACGCTTTACTATCGCTCCACGTTTACTCCATCGTCTAAAAAGACCATTGCATGAAAATACGAAGATCACAGACTCATTAGTTTTACGAGTCACCCATTATGGCTCACAATTTGGCTTTAGACAGGGGCTGGGTACAAGAAAAGCGGTGGTCCCTTCTCCAGAACCGTTGCGATAAAAGAAAATGTTATGGCTATGCTTGTTAGGTTATGAAAGAGCTATTTGATGGGATGCAACATAACATACTGATGCAGCTCCTCAAAATACTCGATAAGGTTCGAAAGGACATCGAAAGAAGGAACATTAGTTTTAAGGTCCCGTCGATGACGCGGTCATCAGAGACATTTTGGGTAGGAAATTGGTCTTGCCCTTTCAAAGAAATCACCGTCATATCCACATCTAAACTCCAATCCTGCAAACCACCTTACGATGTGCGGCGGAAAGTTCAAAGTACTTCTGATAACACTAAACAGAAAAATCAAATGCGCTATGGAAAAAATACAGAAAAGGAAAAGGTGGGTGTAGACGGTGACGTCATTAGAGACAGAGCACAAGTTCGCATTTGACAAGCATTAGGAAGGGAATCAGACAACCTTTTTCAGATGAACCATCCCAGTGTTTGCATTAAGCGGTATAATTAATACACGGGAAATATATATCTGTACAGCCAGATGGAGATTTGAAAGGTCGTTCTCCTGAACGAGTAGGGTCCATTGCCTGAAACACTGCGCCATGTTGCTCGGTCACACAGTGTGGTTTATAGCGAGTTTAATAAATTCTCCACTGGCACAATACGGTCTATTTCTACTTTAAAAGATTACACTACAGAAACAATATGGTTGTAAATAAGTTATACAGCACTGCAACCAGTCACTTTTTTGAATAATTATGTTTTCCATGAACCGGTTTTCGAACCTTTTCAGGTTCATCTTCAGATGGTTTCATGAAGTTACATCATTACTGCTAGCATAATGCTGGGTGCTGGCTCTATGACAAAAAGATGGGTCACATTTTAATGTATCGCCTTGACTATAGCTTATCTGTCGACATGGATGTAAATTTAGTTTTTATTTACTGTGACAGTATAGTCGGCTTTTTTCGGTTAGTGTCCATCTGTCTGCCTCCATTTTGATGTCCAGTAGTTATATCAGTACACACACTTCCACACAAACTATATTAATTTACACTCTGACAGCGAGACTTTTCCAGCATCCAGCATGCGCCTTACAACTGTTGCTTGTCACAAAGATCTTGACAGAAAGATATGGCATAGGCCTACTTTGTACAGAGATGTAATTTGTTGTTCTTTATATGTATTAAAGTCGATGTAAGGGCAAGTATTTTAATCAGAATAGCGATAACATGAGTGCACAAGTAACATAAATAAATAAATTACTACAAGAACAAACTTCAGGTGATCTGATATATTATTTCTATTTGTATATTGCAGGCAATTTATAGCATCTTTTTAAATTTTTTTATCATGATTAGCATTAACATGAATACCCAGGAATCAATAATACAGAGATATTGCATCTGCAGGGAAATGCAGCTGTCTGTATGACTAGTACCTTTATATTTAAATTAATAACAAATCTTCAGATGAACTGTTGGCTTATTTCTGTTGTTATGTTAACATGATCTGGGCTATTATCAAGAGTAGATTCTGTTTATTTTAGCTAAAGGTATTTGTATAAAATTTATAGTGATTGTAATGGACTAAAGCTGTTTGTATGGCTGTACACTTTATAATTAAAAAATTATGAACAAAAGTTCTTTAACTGTTGACTTATTTTTCTTCTTACATTAGAGTGATCTGGAATATTGGTAAAGGCAGCTTCTGTTTGTTCCAGCTAGAATTACTATGTATATAAGTACTGATTATGTTAGTAGTAGAAGACTTTATCGTTTAGAAATATAATACAGTTTTTATTCTGTGGTAGGATATTACCTTTAAATCTTGTTGTGAAGCTTCTACCAGTTTGTCCAATGTAGAAGCTTGGACATGAGTTGCAAATGAGTTTGTACACACCTGACTTTTGATACTGTTGTGTAGTGGTTTTTGTGCTGTGTATGATTTTATTTTGTATTTTGTTGTTGGTGAAGAAACTTATTTTTATGTTGTATGTCTTGAAGAGGTTGGCAATTTGTTGAGAAGTCTTCCCTAGGAAAGGTGGGCTAATAAATGTGGTCTTCTTGTTTGTGGGTGGTTGTTCAGCAGTTGGTTGATTTAATTTTGCTGTATGGATTAGTTAATCTATTACTGCAGGGTTGTACCCATTGGTGGAGGCAATTGATTTAGTAATTTCTGTTTCTTTTTGTCTTTCACTTGTGTCCGTTGGGACAGTCATGGTTCAAAAATATCCGTAATGGATAAGCAAAACAATATGGTTTATTTCCACTTTTATAAACACCCCATAGGAACCATTCCACTTTGAAATTCATTGCCAAGTCCGTTTCTTCGACCTGTAACCACACCCACCTATCAGCCCCTTGATGTAAGCCACTACATGCTTTAGCAACTTGTGAATGTCTAGCATACTGCCATTTATGCAAACAGATATACTACACATACCCTGTAAAAGGCCTCCTCCATATCATTCTCCCGTTATAAGTAGGCTGTTTAGGTATTTATGTTGGTAAAGACACGTAGCGCTCTGTATGAAAATCACTGACTGTCTGCAGTCTGTGGCTGGTTGGCATTGTTGGAATATTCGCTATTGTAGTGTTGGGCAGTTGGATGTGAACAGCGCGTAGCGTTGTGCAGTTGGGGGTGAGCCACCAGCAGTGGTGGATGTGGAGAGAGAGATGCCAGAGATTTGAGAGGTTACTATAAGTAGGCTGTTTAGGTTTTTATGTTGGTAACGACACGTAGCGCTCTGTATGAAAATTACTGACTGCGCTGTGTGCAGTCTGTGGCTGGTTGACATTGTTCGAATATTCGCTATTGTAGTGTAGGGCAGTTGGAGGTGAGCCGCCAGCAGTGGTGGATGTGGAGAGAGAGATGCCAGTTGTGAGGGGTTACTATAAGCGAACGATCTGGACGTGTGTCCACCAGAAAAAGGAAATTTGTAAAGATGGATGTCATGAATTGATATATATATATATATATATATATATATATATATATATATATATATAATATGTATGATGACTTTTGAACACTATTAGCCGGTCGTGGTGGCCGAGCGGTTCTCGGCGCTTTAGTCCGGAACCGAACGACTGCTACAGCCCTGCCTCGGGCATGGATGTGCGTGATGTTCTTAGGTCAATTGGGTTTAAGTGGTTCTAAGTTCTAGGGGACTGATGACCTCAGATGTTAAGTCCCATAGTGCTAAGAGCCATTTGAACCATTTGAACACTATTAAGGAAAATACCTTGTTTGTTCCCAGAATGAGATTTTCACTCTGCAGCGGAGTGTGAGCTGATATGAAACTTCCTGGCAGATTAAAATGGTATGGCAGACCGAGACTCGAACTCGGGATCTTTGCCTTTCGCGGACAAGTGCTCTACCATCTGAGCTTCCCAAGTATGACTCACGTCCCCTCCTCACAGCGTCACTTCTGTCAGTACCTCGTCTTCTACATTCCAAACTTTACAGAAGGCTGTGGCTAAGCCATGTCTCCGCAATATCCTTTCTTTCAGGAGTGCTAGTTTTGCAAGGTTCGCAGGAGAGCTTCTGTGAAGTTTGGAAGGTAGGAGACGAGATACTGGCAGAAGTGATGCTGTGAGGACAGGGCCTGAGCCGTGGTTGGGTAGCTCAGATGGTAGAGCACTTGCCCGCGAAAGGCAAAGGTCCCGAGTTCGAGACTCGGTCTGGCATACAGTTTTAATCTGCCAGGAAGTTTCACATTGTTTGCTGTCTATCAAAATCTTTCATATGCTAACTATGCCTATCAGTTGTTAGTGCCTTCAGTAGTTAGAATCTTTTATTTAGCTGGCAGTATTGGCCCTCGCTGTATTGCAGTAGTTCGAGTAACGAAGATTTTTGTGAGGTAAGTGATTCATGAACGCTGTAAGTTATTGTTAGTGAGGGCCATTCTTTTGTAGGGATTACTGAAAGTCAGATTGCGTTCCGTTAAAAATATTGTGTGTCAGTTTAGTGAGTAAAGAAAGAACTGTCTGAGTATTTTCAGTTTTGCTCAGCTGTTTGAAAATCAAATAACGTAGAAGTTTACCAGCGCAGTCATTAATAATTTTTCAAAGGGGACGTTTCACCGTTCACATCTTCTAATTGACACTGATGTAACAAATTTAAGGGTGAAAATAACTGTGTCACTGCCAAGTAACACAGCTCGATGAAACATGGACCATGTAGAAAGAATTGTTACATTATAATACGGAAATTAACTGAAAGTAATATGCAATAAGACAAAAAGAAATGACACTTTCATTCATAGACAGTAATTACTCTGAAGTGACCGAGATTCGCGATGGCCCCCTCGATTTTATAAATGCTGGACAGTGTTGTAAATGGTGTGTGTGATCACCACGGGCAGCAATTCATGCTCTACAACGTGCTCCCATGCTCTGGTCTTTGGCGCACGTGGATGTGCTCCAATACGTATCCCACACGTGCTCGATGGCGTTTAAGTTGGAGGAACGAGCAGGCCAATGCGTTCGCCGAATATCCTCTCTTTCGAAGACCTTGTCCATCTGCGCTGATCGATTGGTTGTGCATTGTCATCCATAAAAGTGAAGGACTACAGTGTCATAATAACTATGATTGGTAAGTGTAGCGTGTTCAAAGAACTGGAGGCCATCACGCCCATGCAACAATATGCCTCCCCACTCTATAACACCAGGACCACCAAAACTATCATGATCGACAGTGCTGAAAGTACCCTCATAAGGCAAGAGGTGGGATCATGTAGTGCATCTAGAAACACTACCTAACATCATTGTTCTGTGGTCCCAGCGTTATGGGGTGGGGAGGCATAATGTTGGATGGTCATACTGAGCTCCAGATATTTGAACGCGGTACACTCACAAGTCAAAGTTGTTGTGACACTGTACTCCTTCCTCATGTGGGGTCTCTTCAGCAGCGGATTCGGCCGTGTATTCATTTTTATGGGTGACAATGAGCGACCGTGTAGAAATAGCGCAGATCGACGATCTCTTGGAATGAGAGGATATTCGGCAAATGGACTGACCTGCCCATTCCCGCGACTTAAATCCCAGCGGTGTGTGATATGGTGGGAAGACGTACCGCAGCACGTTCACATGCAGAAATGACCACCTATAGGCGTCAACCGAGTTGGTGGAGGAATGGAACGCATACCACAAGAACTCCTTACCAACCTTGTGGCATGGGACCACATTGCAGAGCATGCTTTGCCGCCCATGCTGATCACACACCCTATTAAGCACCATGTACTGCTTTTTGTAGTATCCAGGGGATCATCGTGAATCTCGGCGACTTCAGTGTTACCATGGTGGGTCAAATGAAAACCTTAAATTTGTAATAACAAATCGAGATTTCGCGCCGTTATCCTGTAAGTTGGTAAGCGTGCTACAAACAGCTTGCAGAATGGCCTGTAGGTGGCAGCATAGTGCAGAGGCACACATACCGTCGCAGTATGAGTATAAAGATGGCCGCCCCACTTGCGACTTGCACCAGGGCAGAACAGCGTCCTGTTATTCGGTTTTTGCGTAGTGAAGGTGTGAAACCTATTGAAATTCGTCGACGAATGAAGGTTCAGTACGATGATGCATGTTTGTCACAGCAGCAAGTCTACGAATGGAGTAGGAAGTTCGCAAATGGTGTGACTTCAGTGGAAGATGCTCTTCGTCCAGGTCAGGCCCAACGAGTTGTGACTCCACAGAACATTGCAGCAGTTGAAGCCATAGTGAAGGAAAAGCGCCGAGTGACACTGAATGACACTGCAGCATGTCTACAGATTAGTCATGGGTCAGCACACCACATTGTGCATGATGTGCTCCAGTTTCACAAATTGTCTGCAAGATGGGTGCCACGGCAGCTGACTCCTCAAATGAGAGAACGACGTGGCTATGCATGTGAAGAACTTCTTCGGCGCTTTGAACGAGACGGTGATGGCTTCCTTGCAAGAATCGTTACTGGGGACGAAACCTGGGTTCACTTCCACTAACCGGAAACGAAGAGAGCGAGCAAGGAATGGCTCCATTCCTCATCACCAAAACCAAAGAAGTTTCGAACAGAACCATCAGCAAGGAAGGTTAGGTTATGCTGACTCTCTTTTGGGACGAAAAAGACGTCATTCTGGAGCATTATATGCCTAGAGGGACCACTGTCACCAGTGCATCATACAAAGATCTCCTAAAAAATCATCTGCGGCCTGCAATCAAATCAAAGGGACGTGGATTGCTGTCAGCAGGTTTCCTTTTGCAACATGACAATGCAAGGCCCCACACTACCCGTACAACAGTTGTAACAATCACAGACCTGCATTTTGAGTGTCTTCCTCATCCACCAAACTCATCAGACCTTGCCCCAAGTAATTTCCATATGTTTGGACCACTCAAAGAAGCAGTGGGAGGAAAGAAGTTCCGTTCTGATGAAGAGGTACACCACGCGGTGGATGAGTGGTTGCGCGGACTACCAAAAGAACTTTTTTCTAAAGGAATTTATGCACTTTTTAAGCGCTGGAGGACTTGCATTGAGCGTGGGGGAGATTATGTTGAAAAATGATACAGCTTCGTACCACTTCTGCACAATAAATAATATTTAAAAAAATATTTAAGGTTTTCATTTGACTCGCCCTCGTATTATTGTCTTTGAATAAAAGTGGCATTTCTGTTCGGCTCCTTGTACACTTTTTGCAGTTACGTTCTGTACTATACTGCAGCAGTTCTTCCTATCAGTGGTCAAAGTTTCATCGAGCTCTTACTTGGTAGTGACGCATCATGCAAAATTTACTTTCGTCTTTAATGTTTTATGAAGCCCTTTGCGAACACTCAGCCACAATCTGAGAACGACAGTAAAGTTCATAAATACAACATTAGGAGGAGAAATGACTCACCCTACTTTCATTCAGCCTTAGAGTGGCACGGGAAGTAGTGAGGCATTCAACCATAAAAATCTTCGACCACTTACGTAACGATGTTAAAAATTTATGAAGGTGTATTAACATAAAGTGTATGCGTGTTATTGAGGGACAGAGGGGGAGAGAGAGAGAGGTATTGAACATAGTTAAGTATAAGTCACAGTTTCTAACAAAAATGTAGCCTAAGCAATCATGTAAATGCAGGTATATTTACAAATGTGAGACTGACGTGAAAACGACATCGTAGCGTGATATCGTAAGTGTTATGGTGAATGGAACATGCAAATAACTAAACTAAGCCAAACTATTCAAAACACCAGTTGTCATACTCTGTCGACCCAAGTAAGGAACGGATGGTCGTCAGAGACAATGAGAGGCTTACTGGCACCTAGCGACTTGTCGCGTGACTGCGCTTGTTGTGATGCCATTCGATTAATTACACGAAACCGAAAGGCAATGCAGACTAAATTTTATCAAAAGAAATTAAGCTTCTTTCAATACCAGACTGGACCGCAGTCCTGGTAATATCAGGGATAGAAACAGAAAGGGAGAAAAAGGCCTCTTCGCCACCTTATATCTCTTCCGGCAGGGAGAAAACACAAGACAATTGAAAAATTCATTGTTTTCGCGTGATAAATGTACTTGGACTGTACCTGAGGAACATCGCCCCTCCAATGGCTCACCACCATGTGTTAAACGGGAAGAATTCATGGGGGAAAAAGTGGGATATGATATCTGTTACTGCAATATATTGGCTGCTACGCAGAGCTCAAGTAGCCGTATTGGACGTTGTCTTTCACAATCTTGTAGCGCGGCTTCTGGGAGACTAATTTGTGATTTATAGAGCAGAGTGTCGGGCTTAAATGACTGGGCAGCGACTTATCGCCCTCGCGCCAAAGGACAGCGATCAGCGGTAATCCGCCCCTGCTGGCGGCTAATCCCAGGCACTTTAACGCGTCTGATAAACTGTCACATGGCCGCGGACGCTGACCGTATAGCCGAGGGCCGCGCCGGCTGCGGGCGCCGGATGGCCGTCACGTGACCGCGTCACGTCGCCCAGGCAGCGGCGTTCTCTGGTTCTGTGCAGAGCTGCCACATCCTTTCTGCGTCCGCATTGGCGCTCCCCAGGAACGCCTACGCGTCTTCATGTACTATACACGACGCAACATGGAAAAAGATACTTATAACCAGGAAAATTGTTTTCCAGTTACAATAGCACAAAACGATGAGACAAATGAGTATGTTCTTTGAGACAACTGAGTATGTTCTTACCGTGGTAATTGTCTAAAAACTTTATGGAAGTTTGGGGCGCTGTATTCGTGCCTCATTTGCACACATGAGATAACTGGATTTTTGGGAGCGTTTTTTTTTTATCGGATAGTGTTACACTTTGTTCGCTGTTAAACCATACAGTCAGCGTCTTTAAGATAATGTAAGAATATAGAGCACCGAGCGAGCAGATACAGTAACTAAGACACAGTGTGAATGAACCAAACTGTAGGGGGCAACTTCCTTGTAAGGTGGAAATTCTGTGGGCTTCTCGTGCTAAAAAGACGAGTTTTTCGATTCGAGTGCATATGCGTTTTCAGTCAGTAGAAATGGGACCGTGGCGTGTCAGTGGTGGAGCCAGTAGGTCGCGTCACGTGCAGAGACAGGCAGAATAAAAGTTATACAGAAGACTGGTGAATATTAAAAGTCAGAGAAATGTCACTGACATGTAGGATGTGGAAGTGCGAGAAAAAAAAGAAAATTAATTAAAGAATTCAGGGGAAAGCAGACTAATACTTCTAAGAAATCATTAAGAAAGCTGCATGTGGATTTAAGTGTCTCAGGTGTTTCAGATTTACAGCCACGTATGCACAGCAAAGGTAGACACGAAGTCCACACCTACCACAGTAGTATAAGTTTATGTACCAACTTGCTCCACAGATGAATAAGAGATTGAAGAAATGTATGATGAGATAAAGGAAATTATTCAGAAATTGAAGGGAGACGAAAATTTAATTGTCATGGGGCACTGGAATTCGATAGTAGCAAAAGGAAGACAAGGAAAAATAGTAGGTGAATATGGGATGGGGATAAGGAATGAAAGAGGAAGCCGCATGGTAGAATTCTGCACAGAGCATAACTTAATCATAGTTAACACTTGGTTTAAGAATCATGAAAGAAGGTTGTATACGTGGAAGAGGCCTGGAGACACTGGAAGGTTTCAGATAGACTATATAATGGTAAGACAGATATTTAGGAACCAGGTTTTAAACTGTAAGACATTTCCAGGGACAGATGTGGACTCTGATCACAATCTGTTCGTTATGAACTGTAGATTGAAACTGAACTGAAGAAACTGCAAAAAGGAAGAAATTTAAGGAGATGGGACCTGGATAAACTGAAAGAACCAAAGGTTGTAGAGAGTTTCAGAGAGAGCATTAGGGAACGATTGACAAGAAATATAGTAGGAGATGAATGGGTAGCTTTGAGAGATGAAATAGTGAAGGCAGCAGAGGATCAAGTAAGTAAAAAGACGATGGTTAGTAGATATCCTTGGGTAACAGAAGAGATACTGAATTTAATTGATGAAAGGAGAAAATAAAAAAATGCAGTAAATGAAGCAGCAAAAAAGAATACAAACATCTAAAAAATGAGATGGACAGGAAGTGCAAAATGGCTAAGCAGGGATAGCTAGAGGACACATGTAAGGATTTAGAGGCCTATATCACTGAGGGTAAGATAGATACTGCCTATAGGAAAATTAAAGAGACCTTTGGAGAAAAGAGAACCACTTCTATGAATATAAAGAGCTCAGATGGAAAACCAGTTCTAAGCAAAGAAGGGAAGGCAGAAAAGTTGAAGGAGTATATAGAGGGTCTATACAAGGGCGATGAAGTTGAGCGCAATATTATGGAAATGGAAAAGGATGTAGATGAAGATGAAATGGCAGATATGATACTACGTGAAGAGTTTGACACAGCACTGAAACATCTAAGTCGAAAAAAGGCCCAAGGAGTAAACAACATTCCATTGGAACTACTGACGGCCTTGGGAGAGCCAGCCATGACAATACTGTATCATCTGGTGAGCAAGATGTATGAGACAGGCGAAATATCCTCAGGCTTCAAGAAGAGTGTAATAATTCCATTCCCAAAGAAAGCAAGTGTTGACAGCTGTGAAAATTACCGAACTATCAGTTTAATAAGTCACAGCTGCAAAATACTAACGCGAATTCTTTACACACGAATGGAAAAATTGGTAGAAGCCGACCTCGGGGATGATCAGTTTGGATTCCGTAGAAATGTTGGAATACGTGAGGCAATACTGACCTTACGACTTATCTTAGAGGATAGATTAAGGAAAGACAGACCTACGTTTCTAGCATTTGTAGACTTAGAGAAAGATTTTGACAATGTAGACTGGAATACCCTCTTTCAAATTCTGAAGGCGACAGGGGACAAATACAGGGAGCGAAAGGATATTTACAATTTGTACAGAAACCAGATGGCAGTTATAATAGTCGAGGGGCACGAACGGGAAGCAGTGGTTGGGAAGGGAGTGAGACAGGATTGTAGCCTACCTCCATTGTTTTTTAATCTGTATATTGAGCAAGCAGTAAAGGAAACAAAAGAAAAATCTGGAGTAGGAATTAAAACCATGGAGAAGGAATAAAAACTTTGAGGTTTGCCGACGGCATTGCAATTCTGTCAGAGACAGCAAAGGACCTGGAAGAGCAGTTGAATGGAATGGACCATGTCTTGAAATGAGGATATAAGATGAACATCAACAAAAGCAAAACGAGGATAATGGAATGTAGTCGAATTATTTCAGGTGATGCTGAGGGAACTACATTAGGAAACGAGACACTTTAAGTAGTAAAGGAGTTTTGGTATTTGGGGAGCAAAATAACTGATGATGGTCGAAGTAGAGAGGATATAAAATGTAGACTGGCAATGGCAAGGAAAGCGTTTCTGAAGAAGAGAAATTTGTTAACACCGAGTATAGATTTAAGTGTCAGGAAGTCGTTTCTCAAAGTGTTTGTATGGAGTATAGCCATGTATGGAAGTGAAACGTGGACGATAAATAGTTTAGACAAAAAGAGAATAGAAGCTATCGAAATGTGGTGCTACAGAAGAATGCTGAAGATTAGATAGGTAGATCATGTAACTAATGAGAAGATACTGAATAGAATTGGCGAGAAGAGGAATTTGTGGCACAACTTGATTAGAAGAAGGGATCAGTTGGTAGGGCATGTTCTGAGGCACAAAGGGATCATCAGTTTAGTATTGGAGGGAAGTGCAGAGGGGAAAAATCGTAGAGGGAGTCCAAGGTATGAGTACACTAAACCGATGCAGAAGGATGTTACTCGGAGATGAAGAAGGTTGCACAGGATAAAGTAGCATGGAGAGCTACATCAACCAGTCTGTAGACTGAAGACCACAACAATGACATGCACAGTTAAAAATGGTAATTTCCCTTTATCGGGATTCATTAAACTTTAATAATTTTCATGGTGAATTTTCGAGAGTAGCACTAATCCGAATGAAAAATTGCTGTAGAAGGAATTATATAAAGGGGTTTGTGACATGCGACTCTTACAGATGCAGGATGATGAAGTGTAGAGTGCAGTGGCGAGGGCCTTCCAGGTTCCCTAGGGTGCTAATGAGACAGAATTGGCGGTTTACACATTGATTGTTTTTAGTTTTCTAATTGAATCATCTCCTCCGCAGCAGCAATGACAAAAGCGGGGGTTGGAACACAGTAATGCGTCCACCACAGTAGTCTCAATGGTGCGGTCGCAGTAAGGGCCGCCAGTAGAAGTGGTGCCATGCAAGGTAGTCATCGCAGCTGGTGGCTGGCATTGCCTGTTCAGCAGTGACGTCCAACAGCGTGACGATACTGTTTACTAGGACCTATTCTTGGGTATTGAAATAGCACCCCAGTAAGCTCCCTGAAACTCTGCAAGGGATGGTGGTGGCTGTGCAGAGTTATGTCGAGTTATGTCATGGCCTCTTTAACAGAGGAACGCCGTGGACGCTGGTATCCTTTCACAGATGCTAGTCAGGAGCAGCAGCAGCTAGCATGCCTCCCCAAAACAGTGGCAGTTTGACAGAGAGCCAAACACTATCAGTTTCATTCCAGTGGTCATGTGCTAGAAGACTCCAAGTCTTCACATTAGGAGAGGAGGGGATGGCAGCTCAGAATGGCTAAGTCCAACAGGCTGGGGTGGCCGTTGTGTCGAAGATAGGAGTCATCTAGCGATTGGCAGTCAATATATCACTGGTCCTGCCTCTGAACTGGCTAACTGCAGCTGAGTAGAGGAAGGGCTTGGAAACCCTAGTGTTTGTAGCTGTCTGTTGGGGGAAATGACGTTATCTAATGGTTCAAATGGCTCTGAGCACTATGGGACTTAACTGCTGTGGTCATCAGTCCCCTGGAACTTAGAACTACTTAAACCTAACTAACCTAAGGACA